>NC_056730.1:740219082-740316582 GCF_019279795.1 Protopterus annectens | reverse complement strand
TTGCAGGGGACATAAACAGGGTGGAAGAAGATGCATGAAATATTGTGGAAATTGCTCAGAATCCATTGGACATAAACAGCACAAAAGAGTGAGGCAGACAATGAGAAGAAAGCCCAAACACAACATACATGCATATTCAAGAGCCAGAGAAAAATATTGATTTCAGATGCATGCTAGATACTTTTATGTTGCTCAGTGGAGTTAGGAAATGCCAAATGGACAGCATCATTTAGAAAATGATATATAAGAAGGAGCTAAAGTAAAGCTGATCATCAGTTTAGTTGTTACATGAGATGGTATCTGTTAATGACAGGGTTACACATACATGGAAACAGCCACTGAGAAAGGTTGTGCGGTCAAAAACACTAGTGGGACTGTGGAACTTACAGGGAATGCATGAGACAGTTCTACTGGTTGAAAAGAAATGGTTACCTAGAAGTTGCAGTTTACCCACTACAGTGAGAAAGTGCCTACTGTGGGATATAGACACTCATATTTCTTATTAATGTCTTCCCAAATGAATGACCATTGTGCAGTAAGTAATTGTTATTTCTGAAGGTACTACACTTTACTGATGAACTTGCTAACCCTGATGACGAGTGTAGTGGTTATAGTGATGTGGGTGTCAAATGTCGCTCTGCATGATGTGTTCATTTCGCAGTAATGCAGAAAAGACGGCATTTCTTTAATAGATAAGCCTTGGACATTTTAGTTATTCCCTCACTTTTAATACAATAAAAGAATCTTGTGCAGTAAATACACTTCTGATTCATATGTCTGTACTATTGAATTACATAAAAGTTGCAGTTCCCTCTCTCCTGTACAGCCTAGCAGATTATGTGCTTATTACTTATTTACCTACGTCCTTCCCTCTTTACTTACTTATAGCAAACATCATGGCAGTTATGATAGTTAACTTCATACAGCTGACAAAAGAAACCCAATTTATTTGTAACTTGTCTCAATTAAAATGGAAAAAAAAAGAATTACCTGACTGCAATTTTGCTTTGGACAGACATTTAATTTAATTTATTTATTTGCAACTTTCTACAATTAAAATGGAGAAAAATAACTGAGTAATTATTTTTTCACTGAAGGTGTGTTATTTCCTTCTCTTAATCTTTTCTCTGACTTAAACAAATCTGTTTCTTGATTAAGCTTTTCCTTTGGGGAAATGCACATTATCATCCATTTCTTTTTTTTTCTTTTTTTCTCAGTAGGTTATTCTCATTTATATGGTGTTTTCCTCAAAACAGTTTTGTATGGTGGACTGCATCTGGTGGCACTTGCGGGGTAAGATGGCATTCAGGCAGAGAGTATATGCCAAATGAGTGAGAAGGAAAAAAGATAACAGTAAGACCTGTGACCTTTGCTATTTCATCTGGCACCCTTAACTCACTCAAGCTTAAAATGCCTTTCTTGTATACTTCCAGTTCACACCCACACCGCCCTATGGTGCCTTGAACTCTTCTGG
This sequence comes from Protopterus annectens, assembly GCF_019279795.1. Lineage (NCBI taxonomy): Eukaryota > Metazoa > Chordata > Ceratodontiformes > Protopteridae > Protopterus > Protopterus annectens. The sequence continues at coordinate 740,315,108 of NC_056730.1, read as the reverse complement.
CTTCTGTAACTAAGTGAATTACTGCAAAATAATAGGTAGTATTAGAAAGGGCAAGGAGTTATTAACAAAATGACACTAAGATTGTTAGTCTAGTATGTCCTGCAGGGGAGAAATTAATTGTTGTTTGCCAGTTATTATTCATATTTTCAAAACTGATAGACCTGCATGTTATTGAGGTGTACAATGTAAAACACCAATGTAGGAGACAGGGACAATTCATTGTCAGTGCTGGTTTATATCACACTATACTGAAAATATTGCTAGTTGTTTGCAAGTAACTATGAAAATAAGCAATATTTCCATATGTACATGATACTTCAGTAACTGAGTGACTTACAAATTGTTGTATGACGTTAAGTGAAGCCATAGATGTTGAAGAAAACTGTCTTTGATATTTGTACTGTAAGTTGCATGTCTTGAAAGATATCCAGTATTATTTGTTTTGCTAATCATAGAATTAAGCATATGTTTTCATATTTATGTAAATATTTCAATAAAAATGCACTTATAGAGGATTTTCTTGCTGTCATATGAAAGCTTATGTCTGGCTAACAATATGATCTAATATTTTTTGGCAAAATTTCAAACCCCCATATACCCTGAAAATGCTGCTGCCTATGTAGAACTGTTCAGAGAAACCCTATACAAGCATGTTAACAGCTGCATAGAGGCAGCTGTACCCACCAGGAGGAAGTACAAAACAAACTCAAAAAACAAGTACCCTGGTGGAATCAGAACATCAATAGGCTGTATAACAGGAGGAAGAAAATAAAGGCAAAAATTAGGAGGTGCAGCATCCAGGGGGATAAAAGCACCCTCATCAGACTAAACAGATAACTCAGACAACAAATAAAGCCTACCAAAGCCAAATATGAGGTAAATTTGGCTTCCCTGGCCAAAGACAACCACAAGGCATTTTTTTAGCTATGTCCACAACCTCAAAGGCAATACATAATTGTATGCAAATCTCATCGTAAATGGAGCCACCTACAGCGAGAAGATATAACAAACATACTGGCCAACAAATTCAGCTTCAACTTTACCCCTCTCTCCCCCTCAACCTTCCCTCAGGAAAACCATCAAATATAATGCCCCCTGCTATCACTAGGGGACAGGTCTTTAATGCTCTCTCTAAGGCCAAGAACACTGCATCAATGGGCCCAGACAATATCCCAGGATGCCTTCTAAATAGCATGAAACATGACCTATCAGGGCCCCTGGAATTGCTATGTAACCTGCAGCTTCCAAACAGGCTTTCTGCCTCATGAATAGAGAAAAGCAAGAGTCAACCCTCTGCACAAAGGTGAGCCATCTACTGAACCTGGGAAGTACAGACCCATAAGTCTCAATCGTCTCATACGTAAAGCCATGGAAAGAATTATCATGGAAATGATCAATAATGATATAGTAAACCTTCAGACACTGAACCCAACCCAATATGGTTTCATCAAGGGCAGTTCATGCCTACTCAGCCTGGTGGACTTCTTTGAGAAGGTCATTAAAGCAATGGATGAGGGCAAAATGGTTCACATTGCCTACCTTGACCTTGCCAAGGCATTTGACAAAATACCCCACTCAACAGGTTAGGTACAAACCCTTACGTCACCTGGTGGACAGCGAACTGGCTCACAGACAGGAACCAGGAAGTTAGAATTGGGGAGCCCACCTCTACAAAGAGGCCAGTCACAAGTGGAGTCCCTCAGGGATTGGTCCTGGGACTGCTCCTTTTTGGCATTTACTTCTCCGAAGTCAAGGCCAATATCAATGGCCTCTGGCTGACTAAATCTGTAGATAATTGCAAATTAGGAGCTGTCATCGAATCCCACTGACACAAATGTTCTCCAGGAATGGCTGACACAGACATACAACTGGTGTCAGAGGCATGGACTAAAACTAAATGCCAAGAACTGCATAATAGTATCCTTTGGGAAGTCATCCACTTCTGGTAACTATCATATTGACAACACACCCCTTAGAGTTGACCCAGTAGTCATGGACTTTGGGACACACATAGACAGTGACCTAGCCTTTGACCATCATGTGTCTATAGTAGTGAGGAAAACATTCAGTGTTGCACGACTTATAAACAAAGGTATGGCATTTAGGTCCAAGGAAGTCATTGTTCCACTGTATTCTGCATTCATCAGACCTATAACTGAATACAATGCTCACTTTGGTATGTACCTAACCAGGCATATCCAACAACTGGAATGTCCACAGAGCTTCCTCACTAAAAGAATACGGGGCATAAGTAACATGTCCTATGCAGACCAGCCAAGGCCCTATCCCTGTATTCTGTCTCCTACAGACTGTTGAGACGAGATTTATTCCTGGCATACAAGGCATTGTCAGACCTCACTCTGATGGACCTCCTGCATATTTGCAAAACAAACAGCACCAGAATGATCTGTTATAAAGACTTAAACCTTGCCTGTGATATAAATAGGACCTGCTGGAGGAACAAGGTATGTATCCCAGAGATTGTCCCATCTCTGGAACAGGCTCCCCATTCATGTGAAGCAGAGTTCCTCCCTAACCCAATTCAAGTGGAACGTGGACAAGTAGACAGAAAGCAGGAGCTTCATCCCTGGTTTGGCAGCTATGTCTCTAATGGACACAGGCAGACTTTAAATGGTTCATCTCCCAGGCCTCCACTTGTAAATTTTCATCTCCCAAGTTTATACTTATCAAGGGTACTAGAACTTGTCAGAGATTTGTGATGTATGGCTAGGCTTAAAAAGGCCCTTGTGGTCGTAACCTAGTAAACACCTATGAATATATTTCTAGGTTGTACAGCTTTCAAGATATGGACATTTGTTTGTGAAAGTTTACAGAAATACAGTTTGGGGTTTGTGCGTTTTAATATTTATTTGTTCACATCACAAAATTATTACATTTACTGGTGTGGTTCACTAAGCCATCTGCAAATTGTGTGGTGAGGTTTAGCTGTCCTGTGCCCAGTCTCAGCAATAGAGATCACTGGTATCTCCTTTATACAAAGTATGGGATCCTGGTGGGATTAACTTATGGTCTAAGGTTAAGGTTACAAAAGAGTGAGTGGCATTAGGTCCATCTCCATATCTGCCTGCATCTGAATCAATCCTATACATTGGGAAAATGGGAGTTCAGCAGGTGTGATATATATTAAGGATATTCAGGACAGGGTCTGTAAGTAGATTCTTCCCTGGATATAATTAACAAAAAGCTTCCACTGCTGAAATCCACTATGGTTGCATTAAAAGACTGTATACAGTCAACAAGTTAGCGCTAAAGGAGTTTGGAGACGAACTAGCTCCAGCTGGGTTTAACCCATCTAAAAACAGTAAGACCCTCAAATTAAAGAAAATATACAGATTCATATTAGATACCCCTGAACCTCTGCTGGCAGAAACTGCTAGCCAAATGTAAGATAAGGTGTCATTATAAGAATAAATGAACTGTCACAGAGGGCTAAGCAGCTGTTTGTGTCCACCACTAGCATGCTTTGCTGCCACAAGTTTGCTTTATATTTGGCTTCTAACTCTCATGCAGTTAATGGTTATAGACTGGTAATGCAGAGATACCTTCTGGCAATGCAACAATGCTAAAGCAAACTACTTTCATATGGTAGGGTCCTGCCCAGAAGTAGCGGGTAGATGGGATGCCATTTTACAAGAGGCTATATGGGCTGTTACCATACCCTTGCCTGATAAGGGTAGCTATAGGTCCTGGTTGTTTAGTATCCCAGATACAACAATAGTGGCTGGAACTACAAACTACTTCATAGGTTCATAGGTTCATACTAGGCTATCTGCCCCAGGCACTTTTAGTGTTACAATCCATTATTCCTGGACTCAGAGGTGGTGATATTAAATGCCACACAGAAAATAGTGAGATGAGATGGATTGTAAAGCTCAGAGCTGACAAAACACCTGGGCTCAATGATAAAATACCTATGAAACTGGCCCTACAAAAAAGAAGACTGAAAGTGAGGTAGTCGCTCTGTTTTTAATAGTATCAGCTACAAGGAAGTTGTTTTACACCACTTTGCATCATATTATGTTTTAGTATGTTTTAATTTGTGATAGATGATTTATATACTATGATTTTTAATCGTGTGTTTTTAAATTGTTGATTAGACTACAGGATGTGATGTCATGAATGCATATTATTTAAATGGCTTTGTACTTTGTGAATATTTGTAAGGTCTGATGAAGCCACTTGGGTGAAAGCGCTAACTGTTGCTGTACATGCCAATAAATAGATTTTTATGTTTTATATCTCAGTTTGCAGTTCGTTTATATATGAAAGCTTTGCATCGATATTTTAAATAGAGGCTGCCTTGGTTACTTCCGTGTTGAACTTGTCCGTTTGGTATTTTATAATTTATATATCCAACATGGAAGAATTTGCTTAGTGGGAGTGCGGATTTGTCTTAGTTACTACTTGACAAGGACTGTGATTGTAATGTTCCCATTGTGTATCTTTGCTAACTGGAAGATATTTCTGGATGACTGGATGCCAGCCATACAATGCCTGGGCTACAAGTTCAAGGCATGGTATACTAGGATTGATACGACAATGCAGAATGATTACTGGAGCACTTTAGTTTTAACATGTAAGATGGGTATACTGTTAGAGACATGCTAACCAATATCAGGGATTTGTGTGTTCTGGAATAACATATAGGTATGTTCAATGTTACACATATATAGGTTCATAGGTCTATACTAGGCTAATGACCACAAGGGCCTTTTTGAGCCTATCCATGCATCCCAAATCTCTGACAAGTTCTGATACCCTTGATAAGTGTAAGCAGGGATTTGGGAGATGAACCATTTCCAGGTTACCTGTGTCCATTAGAGACATAGGTGCCAAATCAGGGATGCATTTCCGGGTTCCCATCCAATTGTCTACATTGCACTTTGAACTGGATTAGGGAGCAACTCTGTTTCACATGGATGGGGAGCCTGTTCCACAGACCCGGTAGTCCCTGGGATACATATCTATCTTTCCAGCAGGACCTATTTATATCACAGGCAAGGTTTAAGTCTTTAGAATGGATAATTCCGGTGCTGTTTGTTTTGTGGATATGCAGAAGGTCCATCAGACTGGGGTCTGACAATGGCCTGTATCCTAGGCATAGATCTCCCCTCAAAAGCCTGTAGGAGACAGAATACAGTGACAGGGCCTTGAGGCAGTCTGCATAAAACATTTTACTTACACCCAGTATTGTTTTAGTGAGGAACCACTGTGGACATTCCAATTGTTGGATATGCCAGCTTAGGTACATACCAAAGAGTGCATTGTACTCAATGATAGGTCTGATGAATGCTGAATACAGTGGAACAATGACTTCCGTGGACTTAGATGCCATACCTTTGTTTATAAGTTGTGCAATATAAAATGACTTCCTCACCACTGTAGACACATGATGGTCAAAGTCTAGATTACTATCTATGTGTGTCCCTAAGTCCCTGACTACTGGGTCAACTCCCACAACTAAGTGGTGTGTTGCCAACATGGTAGTTACCAGGGATGGATGACTTTCTAAAGGATAATATTATGCATTTCTTGACATTTAGTTTTAGTCCATGGCTCTAACACTAGTTGTTTGTGTCTAATAAATAATGTCTAAATATTACTGGCTTCTAGATAGTCATTTTAGTAGCATTTGGACATTTTTTCATACTAAATAAATAACCCCCCAACTTCAGCTTAAGATGATGCCCTTTTTAAGCAAACAAGGTAGGATCTTCTGTGGTATCCCTGAGCTTGGGACAATGACCATTCCTTCAGGGGCATCTTTGGGTTGGAATGTCCACTGCACTGGAACTCTGGTTGCTTATCAGCTGTGGGCAGTTTCAGTTGTTCATCATTCCACTGTAAATACTTTGACTGGTCATCATCTGGACAGTTGAGAGGTATGCTACAGATACCTAGGCAGTGAAAACAGAGCAGCTGACGAAGCTAGACATGCTGGAGATGAAGTGCCTGAGATGAGTGGTAGAATGCACACCACTGTGGGACAGACAAAGAAAGGAGGGTATAAGAACAGAAGCTCAAATAGCTCCAATTGCAGAAGAAGTCAAAGAGAATAAATTATGGTGGTTCAGGCATACACATAGGAAAGAAGACAATCTAGTAAAGAAGATCTGGGACAGACAGCAAAAAATGTAAGAGGATTTGAGGGTAACCAGCAAAGAGTTACATTGACTGTGTGACAGAAGACTAGTGATGGTCAGGCATGACTATCGAAGAAGGTAGGAGAGTGGCATTGAGTCAAGAGAGATGACAAAAGTTGATGTGAGACTTTGACCTCATGTAGAAAACAGAAAAAAGGGGAATTGATGATGATGATGGTGATGGTGATCCAGTGCTTTCTCCTTACTCTTTTTTTGCAGTATGAGATCTCAGAATCAGCCTTAAAAAGCTAACAACACTGACAAAATGATGTCAGTAAATGTTCAGGTTTTTGAAGCTGCACAATGTGCATTTAAATGCAACTACCAAATTTGTTTGTGTGGGTGATGCTTGATACTATGGCTATGCTGTCTGGCATAACCAATCACGGTGCAGTGGTGCAGCAATAGTGTTGTTGCCTCACAGCAAGAGGTTCTTCGGTTCAATTCTCGGCTGGGGTGCCTTCTGTGCAGAGTCTGCATGTCCTCCCTGTGTTCATGTGGGCTTCGTCCGGTTGCTCCAGTTCCCTCCCACGTTAGAAAGACATGCGTCTGGAGTGTTTCTCCCCAGGCCTTCACTGAAAATTGGCTTTGTTCCAAGTCGGACTTTCCCATTTAACAAATGTTAAATAAATAAAACTGTTCATGCTTTTGAAGTACCTATCATTGTATGTTAAGTGAAGGACAAAGCATTAATCACTATGTGATACTAAAGGACCGCTTCTCACAATAAAGCCGTATATTCTTACAATAAGAATGTTGTCACGGCTGTTTTAATTACATCTACTTTCCTTACATAACATGATTGGCAGACCTTCAGTACTGAGAATGGAACTGACTTACTGAATAAGCTGACTGCAGTATTACGTATACGTTCTGTTTACCAGAGTGCAACTAAAATACTCACCAAGACTTCACAAGTTATATTGCATTTGAACTGCTACATTGACTATAAAAATAAAATAAAGATCAGCCATGTTGCAGCAAGGATGGGACAGTAATCCTTTAGTACGTCAGTGATGTAGGCTGGTAAATGAAGAACAAGGACTAAAGATTAGCAGGACAAATGCTTCTTTGTTGCATCAAAGTGGCAATGGTTGCTTATTCACATGGAGAAGGGTTTCATAAATATTTAGCTAAATGTATTTAAGTTTTACTTCTTAGCTTAGACTGATTTTTTTTATTGTGTTAAGTACTTGCGTGATGTTTAACACCTTATATATTTATAAATGTAGAGCATATGATTCAAGCCTTAGTGAATTGTATCATGTGACCCATGCTTAACTTTAAACAATGATAATTTTTTTTTGGTTTCAGAGGCATATACCCAATGAAGTGCCAGAAAGTATGAAAGCTTACATATTTATGGTGAATATATCCTGATTGTATAACTAGTAAATGTCAATTTGCTTGTTTGCTTTTTTGTTACTTAAACTTAACATTCACCAACTTTGAACAATGTAAACTGCACAAAACATTGTCACTGCAACTATGATCATTCAGCAGGCAGAAGGAACGTTAATGACTATAACAGCAATATTCTGACTTCTCATCTTCTACTACAAACAGCCAGTAACCATGAGCCAGCTGCTGGCATCTGAGCAAAACAAACACCTTCCACCTGTTAGATGCTGGGAGTGCTTTGCTGCAGTGCTGCATGTGTTATGAACAGCTGTCACCTGGAACAGAAGTAAATTTGTTGCAGTCTATCACCAGCTGCAAACTGAACACTGGCTACTGATGTCATCCACAGTTCCTGAAAACCAATTAAAAATCAACGTAGGACCGTACACCTAGGTCTTGTAGAGCTTAAATTAAGGGCATGATGAGCTTCATGGTCCCTTATGCCAGTGTACTTCCTATTAACATTAACCATTTGTCTGGAAAGGGAGGTAAACAAACAGAGTGTCGGAAGGCCAGCAGAACAGAGCTGTGCGATCTCCATTTCTGTGTCTAATGCAGCATGTGTAAGGATCAATATGGTGCACATGGTATCAGTAATCATTACAGAGCCAACATTTAGTTAAGCTATGCATACATGAGATTTATGTGAACTTTCCTCCATTTCTCATTTAGTGGCAAATTACAAGGACTTGTCTCATGAAGATAATTCCCCATTTAAATTCATCATCAGGCCATTAAATATTACAATTATGTTTCTGATGCAATCTGTAGAAAATCTGTCCGGCACCAGCGATTATTTTGCATTCGTAAAAATTAGGGTTATTAATAAAATTTTAATGCCTAATTAAGCAGGCGTTTTCTTGCTTCATTTCTCATTTATTGAAATGAATGTCTTCTTTTATGCAATACTGACTTGGCAGTTTACAGTTTGCCTTTGGTTCAAAATGTCACTGAAGTGTGTATGTAGAGTACTAGACTATGTATGTGCATTTGTATATCTAAATCATACAGTTAATGTTATTACTTTGTTCAATAAGTTGTTTGTTTTGTGCTTCCTGAAATAGGAGGAAATGGAGAACTGCCATTTCTAGCTTTTTTCAGGATAAAAGCAACCCTTTTCCAGTAACACAGGGGTAAGCATGTATACAAAGAAAATACAACCATTCTGTTTAAGCACTTAGCGGCTGGAGAAATAGAAAATGTAGTTAAGGCAATTAAAGTTGCTTCTTTTACAAAAAAAAAAAAAAAAACATAATCTGGTGACCATCCACATAAACAGATATTAATGAATCACCTAGTCTGAAAAGTAAAAAGCAGTCTTACTTGTACCCACAGTGCTCTATACTACAATGTGTCATATGGTTCTGGTCTGGAGCTATAGGCTTGCCTTACATCTTTGTACACAAAAGTGCTATCTGCTTATTTAGTGTTGTCATTGGTGCAGCATTGTAGTGATTTGTTATTAAAATTAAAATCTATATGTGATTTATATATAAAATGGTACATGTACAACAATGTGCATGGTATTTAACCATGAGGCAATCTATGACAAAATGCAGTTTCAGATTAGTAATCTGTATTTTATTGCTTTAATATTGTTAATTGTTCATGTTCCGAACATTGAGCAGCTAGACCAATCCTATCAACAGAACCCCCAAAAGTCTAAAGAAGGCTGGCAAGATATAGAAGAGGCTGCAACACCCACAAATACAACATTTTCTTATTCTTTTTGGTCTCTAAACCCGTTACCATAATCTGTATCTGTTACACAAGAAATGGCAGCTTTCATTAATGTGGAAGGCTATGGCTTTTTGTATGGCCCACTCATTCCCCTTGTGTGTACCCAGACACTGGGCCAAGAGCTATAATGTAATCAACCCCTCAGGAAGTCTGATTCCTTCAATGTTAGGTGCTCTTCTTAGGTCCCCAGTCTCCATATGAAATCAATAAGAATCTTGGATGCAATTGCTAGTCACCCATATGAGAGAGAAGAGCAGGGAAGAACTTGGCATCCCTCCCTCAACGTAGCTAGCTTTCTGATTCCTAATGATAACCCTCTTGGATTCACTCCCCAATCACCTACTTAACAGAGTGGAGTGGAAAAAGCCTTAGCATTTCTCAATCCAGTTAGCTAGCTTTCTGAGTTTAACACTGCTAGATGAACCCAGGTTATTGCCAGTGTAGGTGTACTGCCTCCTGTGCCAGTGGACCAGAAAACAACTTTTGAATTGATAATAGAGTTATTAAAATTCTTGACACTAACAGTGTGCTGGTACAGCACATTGCTTACTTGTATCATTCTGGAATTAATGTAGTCAGCATCAATGAAGGCACATTTAGAGCTTTAATGCCAGAAGTGCAGAAGTTGCAACACCAACTCAGATGGTCCACATTAGTCTGGCATTGCATAATGACCACTAGAAGCTCAGCTGGATGACCAAGCCTTCCAGATGGATTTTCAGGACAGATGTTGATGTTCTGCTTGTAATGTCAGTATCCCGAGTTTGGGAATTGTTTCAGATCAGTGTGGGATCACTTATTAATGGAAGGATCAATAACTCACGGACCCTTCTTCTTTATGGGGATGACAGTACAATACTGTCCTATTTCTGGGGCTGCAGAATCAGCATATCAAAGCTGCTACAACTTTTATATCAGCTGATATATAGTAGAAATGACAACATTACATTAATGGACTTATTTCTTAGTAGCCATTAAATGAAAAGTGTAGCAGTATGAAGAATAATATCCCTCTCTTATCTGCAGTTGAATGACAGGAAGTGCCTTTTTTGTTGTTTAGTCATTTTGAGTTCAACTCTTTATGACCTCAAGAATTTTGGCAGGTCAGGCCTGTCTGTCACCTCAACTTCTTAAAGCTCTTGTAAATTTATACTTATTATTTCAGTAATACTGTCTGTCCAGCTAACCCTCTGCCACCCCTTCTTCTTTTGCCTTCAGTCTTTCCCAGCATTACTGCCTTCTCCACTGAATCCTGTGTTTGCATTACATGACCAAAGTTAAGTTTTAGTTTTACTATTACACCTTCCAGTGACCAATCTGAATTTATTTCCTTAGATATTTATTGATTCCGGATTCTTGCAGTCCACAGCACTCTCAAAGGTTTTCTCAAGCACCTCAGTTCAAAAGCATCATATTTTTCACTGTGCAAACTTACAGTCCAGTTCTCACAGTCATATATCATTACTATGAAAACAATAGCTTTGCCTATACAGATGCCTGTTGTCACTGTAATGTCTCTGCTCTTCAATGTCTTTTTCAAATGTGGTACATTTTTCCTCCCAACTTCCTCATCTTCTTCCCCATCTGTCTGCAGTGAGCTGTTAGGGATAGATGACATCATTTTAGCTTTTAATTTTAATGTTGGGCAGCTAACTGGGTTTTGCATATTCTGCTTTCACCTTCATTAAATGGCGCTTCAACTCCTCCCCCCTTTCAGCCATTAGAGTGGTAGAGTCCGCACATCTATCATGGTTATTTCCACATACCCCCCCTCCCATCTCTATCATCTGATTCATGTCATGCAGCATTTCACATAATGAATTCAGTACATAAAATTAGATTGGGGCAGAAGAGTCTAAAAATGCAGTCACACATTGCAGTTGACTTCGATGACTTGTGACGTGGGGTGGTGTGGGGGGTGTCCTGTCACTTGTAGACATGGCACTAATCATAGCCACTGGAGCGGACAAGCCTTCTGCTTGTTAGGCACAAGCATGCATACCTGTGTCATGTGTCAGGGTACCATGTATTATCAGAGAGCAGCCAGTATTAGAAAAGGTTCAGTTATATCAGGGCCTGCTGTTGTTTGCTTGCTGTAGTGTGCATAGTTGTACAACATTAATAAAAGCAGGAGTTAAAAAGCTGCACTCATTGCTGCTTTACTTACTACACTCTCATACAATTTGTTACTCACAGCCAGTACGCATATGCATAGAGCAACCTTGTGCAAGCATATACCTCACCAGCTCAGGGAGACCACAGAAAATCCTACCTTGTTTGCTTAAAAATGGGTATCACCTTAAGCTAAAGTTGGAGGAGGTATACGTACATATGCAACACTTTCCCTTTTAAGCTTGAACATAAGGAAAATTACAGAAGGTCAGTACTTAAAATCAGGCATTTTATATTATTCATTCAACAATTCTAGTTATCTGCAGGAATTAGCATTACAGACTTTTGTACTAATGATTTTGAGCTTAAGCATTATTCAAAAAGTTACCTGGTGTAGCTACTTTTTGTACCAATGGCTTTGTACATAATACTGTTCAGTGGAATTGATTATATAGAACGGGTTGGCATTACTGTTATTTTTTATGAATAATGCTGCATCTCCAGCATTACCACTTACTATTTGTGTTTTATTTTGTGTTTTGGAATAATGTATATTTATGCTCAATATTACTCATATATTAATAATACTGACTTCTAGATATTCATTTTAGAAGCATTTGGACATTTTTCATAATAAATAAATAACTCCCCAACTTCAGCTTAAGATAATATCCTTTTTAAGCAAATAAGGTATCATCTTCTGTGGTCTCCCTGAGCTGGGAACAATGACCATTCCTTCAGGGGAATCTTTGTTTTGGAATGTCTATAGCACTGGAACTCTGGTTGCTCATCAGCTTTGGACAGTTTCAGCTGTTCATCACTCCACTGTAAATACTCTAACTGGTCATCATCCTCTAGGAGTGGTCCTTTTCCTTGGTGTAGTGCATTATCCTTTTTGGAGCATGTCTTATTATTTTCAGCAGGAAATGCTTAATACATTCTTTGCTGGTCAGTCATCTCTCTTTAGTATGGTATGTGCTGGTCATCTCTCTCTCTTTCCGACTGAGACCAATCTATCTGTAGTTAGTTGGCCACTCAAACTCGCATCATAGAATAAGGTTAACAGGGTTTGGTGCCAGACAGATGGTGACAGTCATGACCACTTCTGTGGAAATGCCATGTTCATCATGTGGTTCTTCAAAGGACAGTCATTTCACAGCTACAGCTGATCCGTCTGCTTTCAGTATGTTTCTAACTGGTTTGCATGTCTCTTCCACTCAGCATGTTTTCTTTGAACATTATAATCCTTAGGGCAATTCTAGTGATTATGTGGTCCATTGCCATCTACCACATTTACCAATAGTCTTCTGATTTTTATTAAGCTCCTTCTGAATTGCACTTTTAAAACATCTGTTAACATGGGTTGCCCACTAGCAACCAGTGGTTCTTTTCAGGAATGTCTTGAGAGGAATCTCTGGTTAAGTGACTTGCTCAGAGTTATGCAGTAGGCAAATGTAAACTGAGGGAATCAAACCCAAGACTAAGGAATGCAGTTCATTAGCAGGTCACAGCTTTAATCATCTACACCAGACTGCTGGGTTACTAGTGACACTTCCATACTCTGACTTTTGATAAGCATGTAGTTCAAAGATGCTTCAGAGGTTTGACTTTTCCTTTGAACATGTTTTACAAATATGCTACACAGGTCCTTTGAAGGTTAAGCAGCTGACTGTAAACATTGAGTTTTTAATTCCATTTTGTTTTAAGGATGTCATGAAGTCTCTGAACTATGTATATTTTCTTCTGACAATTTGCTCAGGTAAACCAGATACATTCTCACATTCTATTACACTTCATTTGCATGATAGTGGAAAAAAGATAATACATCTATCTAGTACGCGCTTTTTAGTGCCTTCCCATTCTGACTCATACTTTTTGGAAGGCATCTGTGGATTTCATCTCCATCACCTTTTCAAGTCCTTGGATCCACAGGCTTCTCTGTGAAAAAGTACTCTCAGAGAGCAAGGAAGTGTCAGTCCGTCTAATCTGCTGCTTGTTCTCCCTCCCTCCTTCCTACTCTCTTTTCTTTCTTTTTTCAGAATAATCCCTTCACAACTTCCTGACATAATATTGTGCACCAACACCATGCCCACCCTCATATTCTTTCCCCTCCATCCCACAGATCGTTCTAATAGCTTTCCTCTGTATTCCTTCCAGCAGCTTGAAGTCATTTTCATTATACAGCAATACACACAGTACTCATGGTGTGGTTTGACTAAGTCCCTATGCATCTTTATTTTTCAGATGAATCCCACTGAAGATACACTCCATAATTTTTTCTGCTACAGCTACTGCCCTCCCACTCTGCACCTGTTGATCCAATCCAGGTGTGGTCACTTCCCTCTGATATGTTTGCTGCTCTTTTGCCATCACCTTTACTCATCCCAGCTGATGCTTGCCATCAGGGTTGCTTTGGACCAAATTAAACCTATCTTTGTGTCATTAGCAAAGAGTTTGCTTATGCTGTTTATTCCTTTAAATATGTTTGAGGCCAGCACACGGAGGAATATTAGACTGAGGACAGACACTGGGGTGCTCCGCTAATTACTTTTTAAATTCTTAACTTTGTCTCACACCACAACCCTCAGTGACCTAGTATTCAGTAAAGCAGCTATTGAGTTCCTCAGTCTTGCTCCTACTCCAGAGTCTTCAGTTTTCCTTCTGTGTAGGACAGAGTCAAAGGCCTTGTTGAAGTACAGATAGACTATGCCTAACGGTAATCACCTGTCAAGTTTACCTGTAACCCAGCCATTAATCCGAAACAAATTTGATTAATAGTTTCTTCCGGACAAAAAAAAAAACATATTGATTGTCATCTTCCATGTATTTATCTATTTATTTATTTATTGTATTTGTTGACTGGAAAGCTCTGACTTGGAACAGGGTTCCTTTTTCAGCAGAGGCCTGGGGAGAAAAGCTCCAAATGATACATATTAGATAAATATTTATACATAGTATCAAAAAAAAATTACAAGTTTACACAGAGTCTAGTGAATGAAGACATTTTGTAAACATTTATACATGGTATAGAAAGGTCATTTATAGTACTTTGAAAAGTCTGCATAGTAATGGAGTCATCACAGAAGTCCAATAAGATATACAGATTATTGTTTTGGGCAAAGGAAGATGATGATGTTCTTGGAGGCTGTTATCCCCTAGAAATGCTACACGCCTTCCCTCAGGAATGTTTTTAAGACTTTCCCTACTAATGTCATTAAGCTACTGGGCCTGGTCTGTAGTTTCCCATATATTTTTTCTGTCCCCCCTACTCAATCTACAAGGGTACCACAGTTGCTATCCCCCAGCTGTCCTTTGGCTCTTCTGCAATGGCAGTAATTTCAGGGATTTGTCAGCACACTGGTTAGATTTATGAGGACTCTGGGAGGTAGCCTTTCTGGTTTTATTCTCACTAACAGCAGTCAGTTCCCTCTGAGCATCTTCCCTTTCTCTCCTGGTGTTTGTTCACTGTTCTCTGCATTCTGCTCTCCCTCCATCCCTGCATGGCACTCTTTCCTTGCCTTCCTTTGTGAAGAATGATCTATTTATCCAGTACATCAGTTTTCTCAGTTTTTTTTGTGTGTGTATATATATATATATATATATATATATATATATATATATATACATACACACAGTGCTGATTAATTTACTGCCTATATGAAGACAGTATTGTACTCAGACAGTATATGTATACACAGTGCTGATTAATCTACTGCCTATATGAAGACAGTATTGTACTTAGCCAGTATATGAATACACAGTGCTTATTAGACAGTATATGTATACACAGTGCTGATTAATCTACTGCCTATATGAAGACAGTATTGTACTTAGCCAGTATATGAATACACAGTGCTTATTAGACAGTATATGTATACACAGTGCTGATTAATCTACTACCTATCTGAAGACAGTATTGTACTCATAAAAAATAAATAACGAGTACAGTAGCAGCGAAACACTGTATAGCCGACTAGATAAAATATTTATGAAAGCGCTTTTTCGTCAGCGTTAATAGCTGACTTCCTCAGAAGTATCAGAAAGTAGACTGCAGCAAGAACATTTAAAAGTTTAAAATTAAGTGCCAATTATTATGTGGGATGCTAAACAACCTTCACAATAAAGTTAAAGAAACATGCTCAATTCATTGACATATCATTAGGGCTAAGAAGTACCTGATGCTAATACATAAAAAACTTATTATTAAAAATACTTATTGTTAAAAAGTGTATTCTAGAAACATCCAATTTGTAAAACTGATAAGACAAATATAAATATATGACATGTAGTAGCCAAAGAAGTGTATACTCATGGGTGTATGTTTGTAACAAGTGGCCATTAAGTGACCAATAACTAAAACATAAGGCCAAGACAAACTCTACTAAAAACATTGTTGTGACCGTTAAAAGATAAATGATAGTAAGTATAGTCAATAGAAAGTATGTATTACAAAAACCAATGGCTTGAAATACATCTCACTAGACTATTCAGTTTTAATATGCTTGAGATTGAACACGAGTCATTAATTCCTGGATAACTGTACGCATTTGACCTAACTTGCCAGATTAACTCAGTTTCTTCCAACTTGAGAGGTCTAGGTCCCCCCCTGTTATCACAACTAACCTGATCAATAACTAAGAATTTGAATGTATAGTTGTTAAAAACAGAAATATGTTTAGCTAGAGCATTGTCAAGTTTGCACTTTTTTATAGCATATAAGTGCTCATATATTCTATCCCTGAGTCTCCTTTCGGTCTTACCGATGTAGAAGGCGGGACATAATGTACATCTAGCTAAATAAATGACAAAGGTGGAATTGCAGGTAAATTTATATTTTAATTTATAAGAAGTGCCGTTTAACTCGAAGCAAATTGCTTCTTCCACATGTCTACAATAATTACTATTTTGGCATTTCAACATACCCGCATTACGAACTGTTAAGGGTTGGTTAGCCTCCAAAACAGATTTTAAATTCTTACCTTTCCTAAAAGCAACTTTAGGTCTATCTCCTAATTTCCCAAAGATAGTAGGGTACATTTTAAACAATTCCCAATTCTTATTAATTATGTCGATACAAATGTTACTACCCGTACTAAATTTTGTAGTAAAATAAATTGTGTTAGTGTTATCTGTACAAGTAACTACATTGTCCTCTGATTCATGTATACTACTGTCATTAGAACTAGTTGCATAAGTTGGGACACCTTGGGCCATGGTGTTACTAACTGGGAGTAAAGGTTGATAAAAATTCTGACTTCTTTTATCAATGACTTCCTGTATTAGGTTGTCCAAAAGATCTTCAGGATAACCTTGTGATGAAAACATATTTTTGAGCACCACACATTCCTCAAAAAAGTCATCGTCCAAACTGACCAGCTCTTACTAATTGGCCTTTAATGACCGACTTTTTTTGGAAGAAGGGATGACAGCTAGTAAAGTGTAAGTAAGTGTTGGAATAAGTTTTCTTACGAAATATCCTTGCAGTGTAACAATTGTACTCATAATTCTTACTTAGGAGTACATCAAGGTAAGCAATGCTGTCAGTCCCGAATGAATGTGTGAACTCTAAAAAGTTAGTGGTATTATTAAAGTATTGTAAAACCAGTTTACTTATATCTTCATTCGCATTAATTAAAATAAAAATGTCATCAAGAAATCTAGTATAGTATAATCGTACTTTTGGTAAGGTGGTCTGTCCTCTACATGAGGGGGAGAACAACGACAAGCTCTTGCAGTCTTCAATACTACGTCCCAACATCGCAAATGAAGGTAATACTACTAACGCAAGTCTACCTGTCTGGCTTAAAAACTGTTTTAATTTTTCTAAAGTACCTGGTCCTGGTGCTAGTCACAACAGCACTGTCCCCAGTGATAACAACACTTTAAATGGTGGGTCAAGTAGCATCACTTATAAATTAAAGACTTTCGATGCATGGCTATTTAAACTAAAGAAGTTGCAACTTGAAGCTGCTTATTTTACTGAGTGTCTTTCTTTGAAGATAGTGCCTAAAGGTTTAAGACGTGCACCGTACCCAACCGGCCTAGAGGCTGGTTCAGTGTTCCACACTGACTTGGTCAACCTGTTCGACTGCCAAGGACTGGAATTAATTGAACTGATAGTTAAATACTATAATTTGTGGATAGAGGAACTTTCCTTGTACATTTCTGACTTAGACAAAATGATTACTAATGACTTGGAGTTCAACAGATATAAATTTGAATATGAGCGCACTTTTGTCAGTATTGATGAACATATGTTAAAACTACAGTCCCAAAAAATTAAGAAACTTTTTAGAGACTGTGATGCTTATAAGCAAGGGTTAGCTTATCCTAATCTACTACTAAATATAAAAAAACCATCAAAAATCTGCCATCAGAAACCATCAGAACCAACCTTACAAGCTCCTCCAAATTACACCTTTCTCTTTTTCTCATCCTCTCTCTTCTATGGTGCTCCATTACTGACTAATCTCAGGCCTCTAAAAAAACAACTTTCTTCTTGCTATAACAAAATAGCCATTCCAACAACAACACACAGGTCCTCTACACCATTGTTGTTTCTTTCAAAAAAAAAATTGTTGGATTGAATTACCAAACTTACATATATTCAGCTGACTTTCGCTCATAAGCTCATTTTTTGTCCCTCCCCTGTCTTCTGCCTTCAAATGCACCTACCCAAACAGAGTCCTAAGGTCTAACACCTATTAGTAGTAAACCAACCATATCCCCCCAGGCAAACAACACTTATCTTTTAACCTGCGCTCTCTCTGGAACACTTCCTCTCCATCCATTAGACTATCACTAACAAATACACTGTCTATATAGCTTTTTCTCCCCATTTTTGAATGTTTCTCAAATTTTAAGCCTAAATGTATTAATGTCTACATTGCTTTTTTTCCCAGGACTCCATTGAATAACCCCCCACTGGGCCAGACATGGAAAAAGGGCATTTTTTCCTCTAACATTAGTGCTGTAACCAGTAGTGGTCAACACAGTCTTCCACCTCAAGAGTATGGTCCTATTAGTACTGGCTTGGCACAGCATAGTCCAGGTAACAATGATCTTAACAATTCTTTTGATAAGAACTTAAGTGTGGGTGTAACAAGTGGTACACCATGGAGTGAGAGGCTAAGAAGTGGTCACCACAACCAAAATTCTTAAAATCAACACACAAATTTTCAGCAGTGCCCCTACATGGGGGCAAGACCAAAAACAAGGAACTTTCAAACAAACACGAAGTGGAGGAACAACAAACAAAATGACAAGAGCCACTACTAAGAGCTTTTTTCGATGTTCCTTCCTGTGACAAGAATAATGAAGACAACTTTGTCTCCTTGGATGTTGACACTACTGAAATATCTTTATTAGATGACTATAATGTTGTTGATTCTGACTTCACACTAAAATCATCATATGTGGATGTTGTTAGTAATAAATCTGGTGACTTTAAACTATGCAATTTTAGTACCACTAAAATTTAACACTGAGATGGTGGAATTTTTGTCTAAGGGTTTAACTTTTGTCCCTTCTAAACCTTTAAATATTGTTGACACTATTTTAGACATTAAGCTCTTTACTAGGAAATTGAATTTTACTTTACTAATGGGAAACAATTCTGCTTACATCGAACATGGACAGTTGCACACACCTAGTACCTACAACCCTCCACTCCACCCAGCCTTGGAATTATTTGAAAAATGTTGTGAGTTAGATATTAGGTATGCTAGTACTAACAGTGCATCACACAATATAACCCCCAACTTGAAAATGGCAGAAGTTGAGTATTTACAGTTTTTCAAATCTCAAAACCTAAGGTTTTGTAAGCCAGATAAGGGTGGGGGGCTGGTTGTTTTCAGTACTGTCGATTACCAGACCCGTATGGAAGAAGTATTACACTCTGATACATACGAACTTAGTTCAAGATCAGAAGTCAATAGGGCTTATAAGTTAATCAAGGACAGTATTGAGGAGTTATATATTGAAAGTAGAATAGACCAAAAAATGTATGGTTACCTAACTACGTCATTCCCAAGATACCCATGCATCTTTGGAATTCCAAAAATACACAAGTGTATCGACAATCCTCCACTCAGATTGTTGGTTGATAGCAGGGGGTCACCCACTTACTCTTGCGCTAAAGTAGTGGATAGTATACTCCAAAAATATGTAGTAAAGGAAGTCCAGATATGTAAAGATTCATGGACATTCCTTGAGAACATAAGAGCTGTCAACTATAACCCTCACATTAATTTTTTGACTATAGATGTGAGAGACTTATACAGTAGCATACCACACAATATTTCACTTGAATGGGTGACCCTTGCTTTAAAGAAACACAATTCTCCTGACAGGGAAATCTTCCTTTTATCTGTACTTAGTGATCTTGTCCTCTCTTATAACTTCTTCATGTCCTTTAACGACTTCTTTTTACAGAAAGTAGGAGTGGCAATGGGGTCCCCTTGTGGTGGAAGTATAGCCAACTTAGTTATGGCATACTGGGAATCTGAATTTGTATTCTCTAACAAAAACTACTTTCTTGATAAGTTTATTTATTATACTAGATTTCTTGATGACATTTTTATTTTGATTAATGCGAATGAAGATATAAGTAAACTGGTTTTACAATACTTTAATAATACCACTAACTTTTTAGAGTTCACACACTCATTCGGGACTGACAGCATTGCTTACCTTGATGTACTCCTAAGTAAGAATTATGAGTACAATTGTTACACTGCAAGGATATTTCGTAAGAAAACTTATTCCAACACTTTCTTACACTTTACTAGCTGTCATCCCTTCTTCCAAAAAAAGTCGGTCGTCAAAGGCCAATTAGTAAGAGCTGCCAGGATGGTCAGTTTAGACGACGACTTTTTTGAGGAATGTGTGGTGCTCAAAAATATGTTTTCATCACGAGGTTATCCTGAAGATCTTTTGGACAACCTAATACAGGAAGTCATTGATAAAAGAAGTCAGAATTTTTATCAACCTTTACTCCCAGTTAGTAACACCATGGCCCAAGGTGTCCCAAATTATGCAACTAGTTCTAATGACAGTAGTATACATGAATCAGAGGACAATGTAGTTACTTGTACAGATAACACTAACACAATTTATTTTACTACAAAATTTAGTATGGGTAGTAACATTTGTATCGACATAATTAATAAGAATTGGGAATTGTTTAAAATGTACCCTACTATCTTTGGGAAATTAGGAGATAGACCTAAAGTTGCTTTTAGGAAAGGTAAGAATTTAAAATCTGTTTTGGAAGCTAACCAACCCTTAACAGTTCGTAATGCGGGTAACTTGAAATGCCAAAATTGTAATTATTGTAGACATGTGGAAGAAGCAACTTGCTTCGAGTTAAATGGCACTTCTTATAAATTAAAATATAAATTTGCCTGCAATTCCACCTTTGTCATTTATTTAGCTAGATGTACATTATGTCCCACCTTCTACATCGGTAAGACTGAAAGTACAATCAGGGATAGAATATATGAGCACTTATACGCTATAAAAAAGTGCAAACTTGACAATGCTCTAGCTAAACATATTTCTGTTTTTAACAACCATACATTCAAATTCTTAGTTATTGATCAGGTTAGTTGTGATAACAGGGGGGGACCTAGACCTCTCAATTTGGAAGAAACTGAGTTAATCTGGCAAGTTAGGTCAAATGCATACAGTTATCCAGGAATTAATGACTCGTGTTCAATCTCAAGCATATTAAAACTGAATAGTCTAGTGAGATGAATTTCAAGCCATTGGTTTTTGTAATACATACTTTCTATTGACTATACTTACTATCATTTATCTTTTAACGGTCACAACAATGTTTTTAGTAGAGTTTGTCTTGGCCTTATGTTTTAGTTATTGGTCACTTAATGGCCACTTGTTACAAACATACACCCATGAGTATACACTTCTTTGGCTACTACATGTCATATTTTTATATTTGTCTTATCTGTTTTACAAATTGGATGTTTCTAGAATACACTTTTTAACAATAAGTATTTTTAATAATAAGTTTTTTATGTATTAGCGTCAGGTACTTCTTAGCCCTAACGATATGTCAATGAATTGAGCATGTTTCTTTAACTTTATTGTGAAGGTTGTTTAGCATCCCACATAATAATTGGCACTTAATTTTAAACTTTTAAATGTTCTTGCTGCAGTCTACTTTCTGATACTTCTGAGGAAGTCAGCTATTAACACTGACGAAAAAGCGCTTTCATAAATATTTTATCTAGATGGCTATACAGTGTTTCGCTGCTACTGTACTCGTTATTTATTTTTTATTAGTTTATTTGCTTGTTCGAAGTTTTAGTATTGTACTCAGCCAGTATATGTATACACAATTATGATAAATCTACCTATCTGAAGACAGTATTGTACTCAGCCAGTATATGTATACATAGTGCTGATTAGACAGCATATGTATACACAGTGCTGATAAATCATCTACCAATCTGAAGACAGTATTGTACTCAGCCAGTATATGTATACACAGTGCTGATAAATCTACTACCTACCAGAAGACAATATTGTACACAGCCAGCGTATGTATACACAGTGCTGATTAGACAGTATATGTACACTCAGTGCTGATTAATCTTCTACCTATATGAAGACAGTATTGCACTCAGACAGTATATGTATACACAGTGCTGATTAATCCACTACCTATATGAAGGCAGTATTGTACTTAGCCAGTATATGAATACACAGTGCTGATCAGACAGTATATGTATGCACAGTGCTGATAAATCTACCACCTATATGAAGACAGTATTATACTCAGACAGTATATACATACATAGTGCTGAATAATCTACTACCTATCTGAAGACAGTATCATGCTCAGACAGTATATACATACATAGTGCTGATTAATCTACTACCTATCTGAAGACAATATCATACTCAGACAGTATATACATACATAGTGCTGATTAATCTGCTTTTGATCTGAAGACAGTGCCGTACTCAGAGCTGTACTCAACCAGTACATGTATATACTGAGGTGTTTCATATACAACCTCCTTGTTCACAGTATGGCAGTCAGGCTGTATGTGCATACACTTTACAGCTTTACTTACAAATTACTGCTACAAAGTGTCATACTCAGTACATGCATACATAGACCTTCATTTCTTAATATCTACTTGTACATAGTGTCCTACTCAGGCAGTAAATCATACATGGAGTTATTTTATTTACTACCTACTTGTACAGTGTCTTAATTATCTATGTCATGCATACACAGAGCTACTTCACTTGGTACTTAATTGTAAACAGTGTCATACTAAGTCTGTACATGTAGAACTAGAGCTGCTTTATTTACTACCTAGTTGTACACAGTGTTGTACTCAGCCAGTACATACATACAGACAGCTGCTTTGCTTACTAATTGTACTCAGCCATTGCAGGTATACACAGTCTTGCCTTACTTACTATCTGTCTGCATATAATGTTATCATACATTATATGTACATGCAGATGTCCTTTGTTATTATTTATTTTATTTATTTAACATTTGTTTACTGGGAAAGTCTGACTTGTAACAAAGCAAATTTTCAGCAGAAGCCTGGAGAGGAATGCATGTCTTTGTAACGTTGGAGGAAACCGGAGAACCTGGAGGAAACCCACATGAACACAGGGAGGACATGCAGACTCCACACAGAAGGCACCCCAGACGAGAATTGAATCGGAGAGCCTCTTGCTGTGAGGCGACAATGCTACCCCTGCACCATTGCGCATTTACCTACTACTGTGATGTACTTATCCACTACATATATAAATAATCCTGATTACTTACTAATTGTTTGTACAAAGTGTTGTATTCAGCCAGAACATGTACATATAGAGATGTTTTACTTATAAGCAGGTATTAGTTAAAGTGGCTCTGTATACACCGAGTTGCTTTACCCAATAACTGCTTGTACATGGTGTTGTACTCAGCTGCTTCACCTATTATCAGCTTGTGCATAGTGTTGTATTCAGCCAGTAAAGGTAAATGCAAAGTAATCATGGTCATCCACAGATACAAGTACACTTCATTCACCCAGCAAGAAATTCACAAAAGCATATCATTCATCTGACCACTAGTATTTGAAATCCAGCTTTCACTGAGAGGACTACAACAGAACTGTTTTCTTCACTAAATTTCTTCAGCAGTAGATTTGGAGATTGTAACTCCTCTTTCAGTGCACCATCATGTTGATGCAGTTTTAGGCATTCTTATGTGCAGAGGGATAGCCCTCCCCCATGGTATATGTACACAGTAAACCACACATAGGTTCATAGGTATGTACCAGGCTATCAGCCCAAGGGCCTAAGTAAGCCTAGCCAACAAGGTTCCCTAGCTTACGCCACCCAAGAAAGTTAATTTCCTGTGTCCCTCTAGAGCAGAGCCACAAAAGTGATCCCCGGGGTGTATTTCCTATTTCCCATCCACTTATCAAGATTTTTCTTGAAGAGTGCTAATGAGGAACTTTGCCTGACATAGATGGGTAGCTTGTTCCAGAGTATGGGAAGTCTCTGGGACAGTAATCTAGCCCTCCAGCATGTCCTGTTTATTGTGGTGAAAAGGTTTAGGTCTCTAGAGTGTGTAGATCGGAGGGATTGGGATTTCTTTAGGTGTAGCATTTCCAACAGCTCTGGGTTTGACATAGCTTTATATGTTAGGCAGAGATCATCTCGGAGTAGGCGATATGCTACGGAGTAAAGCTGGAGTTTTTTGAGATGGTTAGTGTAGGGCATCGTTTGAGGCCAGTAATCCTCTTTGTATGGTACTTCTGTGGCCTTTCCAGCTGCTGCAGGTGTCTTGTGAGGTATATTCCAAAAGGGGTGTTGTACTCTATAATGGATCTAATGAGTGTCGAACAGAGGGAAACAATGACCTCTTTTTTCCTAGATGAGAACCCCTTTGTGATGAGTTGTGCCACATAGAAGGATTTCCTGACTACTGTGGCAATGTGATTATCAAAGGAGAGACTACTGTCCACCTGGGTCCTCAGGTCTCTTATCACACATTAGGCATTAAGTAGACTGCCACCTATGTGGTAGTTCATGGGTACAGAGTTTTTACCAAAGGGGATGACAATGCACTTTTTGGCATTGAGCTTGAGACCATGGCTCTGACACCAGGCATCTGTCTCAGTGAGGCCCTTCTGTAGGATGTCCACATCATTTGGGGACTCAACTATGGCTCCTAGTTTGCAGTCATCTGCAAACTTCAGAACTGGGTGTGGTCCAGAGTTTGGAGGTTACCATGACTTTGTTTATGAGTTCCACGGTGATACACTCCATGGCCTTGCAGACCAGGCTTGTCAAGCTAATAGGGCGATAGTTTCCGGGATCAGTGGTGGCTCCCCCTTTGTGGGGTGGGATAACTGTTGCTGTGCACCATTCAGTGGACACAAAGCCTGATGTGAGACTATGATTGAACATGGTGCTTAGGTGGGGAGCCAGTTCATTCTGAAGTTCGTGTAAAATGCAGCCTGGGATGTTGTCCGGTCCCATGGATGCTGTGTTTTTGGCTTTAGAGAGTACAGCTTTTACCTGTGTAGTTGTGATTACAGGGACTCTGCATTCTTCCTGTATAGATATGGGCCCTTTAGGGGGTGATAGTGGGGGTAAAGTTAGCACTGAACCTATCTGCCAGGACATTGGCAATATCAGTTGGTTCTGTAATTTGCATGCCATTGTGTTGTAACTCAGAGCAGATCTGGGTGTTGCCATTGAGATTCTTGACATAGCTATAGAATGCTTTGTGGTTGTCCCTAGTATCAGTGGCAATTTTGTTTTTGTAGCTAGCGTTGGAGGATCTTATAAGAGATCTCAGCTTCTTACTGAGGCTGACCAGGGAACTCCTCCATTCATGGGATTTTACTCTCTTTTGCAACAGTTTATTCCATCTGTTGTAGAGTTTGTTTATGGCAGGGGACCACCAGATTGGCTTCCCTTTTTTGGAGGATAGCGTCTTGGTTCTATTTGGGATAGCATGATCCATGCACTCGTGTAAGTGCTTATAGAGTGCATCTGTGTAGGATTCAGCAGTCGTAACTGTACTGTCCATCTGCATGGGTGTCATGAAGTTTACCACTTCTGTCTTAAGAATCATGAAGCCGGCTTTGGAGAAATTTTTTACCATGATTTGCTTAATGAGGGGTGGGGGTGGGGATGTGGATATCTAGGGTGATTAGCTTATGGTCGGATCTGACCAACGAGGAGTTGACTTCAGGTGTGGAACACTGGTCACTCATGTTGGTAATGACTAGGTCTAGGATATTGTTGCCCCTGGTGGGGGTGTGTGGATAAGATGATCCAGGGCATTGGAATTTATGAATTACAGAAAGCATTGAGCAAAGGAGTTGGTATATGAGTAGTTTTCCCAGTTAATGGTGGGGTAGTTGAAATTGCCCATTATTAGGGTGTTTGGTTGAACCCTAACATTTTCCAGTATATCAAGAAAAGAGGAGTGGGAATCCTGGGGCATGGTGGGGGATCTGTAGTAAGCTACAATTTGGATGGCAGTTTTGTCCACAGTTAGTTGAACTTGGATAACCTCGGCTGCATTATGCTGAGAAACTAGCCTGGAGGTGTGGATATCCTTAATGAATATGGACACACCTCCGCCTTTGGTGTTCTGGTCCAGGTTAGGTGGCTGAAAAGTGTGGTATGAGTTATAGCCTGGTAATGCAGGGGTGCTCTCTGGAGCCTTGAACCAGGTCTCAGTCACTGCACAGTTATCGATGTTCTCCATTTTAGGGAGTGCATTTTGAGATTTAGACATCTAGCATTGAGTAGCATTACTCTCAGTTTTTGCTTGCCTGTTCCTGTTACGGTGGTGAATTTGTCATTTGAACCTTGCCTACAAAAGGCACTATAGGGGGAGCAAGAGCCTTAGCCAGTATCCAGAATCCCAGAGGCGACAGGTGCAGGCCATCTCTGGCAAAGCATCGTGGTCTGTCGACCATGTCGTCCCAGGCAGACAGATATTGGATCCCCTTAGAATGACGGCAGAAGCTTAGCCAATTGTTGAAGTTAATCATTTTGTCCTTGTACTGCGTTATCATTCTGGGCGATGGCAGAATACTACTCAGGGCAAGGGTCATACCTGCCTGGGTTACAAGATCGGAGAGCTCTTCCATGTCTCTTTTCATGTAGTCCAGGGAGGTACATCTCAGGTCATTCACACCAACATGGACAATGACAGAGTCATATTTGTACTTGTTGTGGAGTGACCTGTGTGTGTGTGGGTTATGTGGCGGATCCTGGCTCCCGACAGGCAGCTGACAGTAACCTTCTCCTTGTTTAGCCTTTTGAGTGGGACATCAATGTGTCTGACTATAGAGTCACCTATGACTAGTGTGTTGGGTACGTTGTTTTGCCTTATGGGCTGTGGTTGAGTGGCACACTGAGTCTGTGGGCTATGTGTCATTTGGGTTGTGTTGGGAGGTGGAGGTTGCTTGCGTTTCTGCTTTGGAGTTCTCTGTTGCTTAAACAGATTATTATTGAGAGCCTCTGCAAATGTTTTTATGTTTTTATGTGTGGATTTTGGTGGTATAGGTTTAGTGGGATTATGTGATGTGTGTGGTGTGGTGCAAGTGTTTACCTTCTCCTCTTGACTGTCAAGTTCAGTCTTGGCTGGAGAGAGCTTTACCTCCAGTTTGGCTAGATAAGTGCATCTCTCACAGGTTGTGGTATTGGGTGGTAGGATGAGAGGGTTGTTTTACATTTTGTGCCTTTGGATTTTATTCTTTGGTTTTAATAAAGAACTTTCATACGACAGCAGTATCCATCCGGAAGGTTTTTTTTTCTTGTTTGAATGTGTACATGAGGCAATTGCTACATTGCCCCAAGATGCCCAGATTCATCAAATAGACAGGAAAGAACATTGGGAGCTAACCCTTGGAAATGCCTGAATAAAAAACTACTTTCCTCTAGACAAGTGAGGAAAGTGAGTATAAGAGTTGTTTTTCTCTAAGCAAGTGAGGAAAGTAAGTACAAAAACTGTTTTCCTCTAGTTAAAGAGGAAGGTTGAGTGCTGTAGTAATTTGTAGCTTATTTAGTGCTAAAAACAAGTTCTAAACAAGTGCTGAGCACAAATACGCAAATTCAACTACTAAAACTAAGAATATGTACCTGGATCTTGTGGTAGATAGGCTACCTAGTGCTTATCACTTCCACTGATAAGCTAGAATGCTTCCCTCCAACACAGAAAGGCTTGGGAGGCTCAGAAGCTTACAAGCATTCCTGGATACAGCAAATCTGTATCTGGACTAGACTAGTTACAGGAAAGGTGGGAAACAAGCGCAAACACGGGCTTTTAAACCAGAAGGTTGAAAAAGATGGAAAAACTGCCCAAACGGCCAATAAACTACAATTTCTGGGGCAGAAACCACATTTGTGGTAGATAGGCTACCTAGTGCTTACCACTCCCACTGATAAGCTAGAAGGCTTTGTTAAGATAATTGAACTGAGAGGCATTAGACAGCAAGTGCATTAATCAAGAACCTTTAGTAAACTTCAGTGATGAAGGAAATGCTGGCACACAAACCTTTTAACTGGTTGATTCCCTTAAAGATACAAGCTGCTATATCATTACATGCATTATAAATATCCACATATTGTACATCCTCTTATTTAAAAAAAAATGTAATAAATATTTAAATGCTGCAATGGAATATGCTGATTGAATATACATACATATGGCTCCCTATGAATAGACTGAATGCACAAAACAGCAAATGTTATAGGTTCATAGGTGTGTACTAAGCTAATGGCCCTGGAGCCTTTACAAGCCTAGCCCATAGGATTACCCTAGCA
Source organism: Protopterus annectens (assembly GCF_019279795.1). NCBI lineage: Eukaryota > Metazoa > Chordata > Ceratodontiformes > Protopteridae > Protopterus > Protopterus annectens. The sequence goes on along the minus strand of NC_056730.1, from coordinate 740,286,855 downwards.
TCTTGCCACCCGACCTTAAAAACAAAAACCTGGAAATGTGAATGGCATGGATGTGGGATTGTGGTACAGTGGGGATTGGGGTTTTGCTCCACAAAGTTGGTATATGTAATTAGTAGGGGATGTGGCATGCATAAGCTTTTGCCCCCTGCAAAAAAGCAGGTGCTGTGTTTGTCCTGTTCTGTTTAAGCTTCAAGATTTTCAATCTTCCCAGGTCGATCTTGTGTGGTTTACACTTTTAGTGCTCAAGCTTTGATAGGGACCCATATATATATATATATATATATATATATATATATATATATATATATATATATATATATATATCTACACGTATATATATATATATATATATATATATATATATATATGTGTGTGTGTGTGTGTGTGTGTATATATATATATATATATATATATATATATATATATATATATATATATATATATATATATATATATATATGGGTTCCCTACGTTAGAATGAAAGCTCGGAAGATCGACACTGACATCACCAACGCCAGAAGACCGACGGAGTAGATAACCGACAATTTGGAATCCCGACAGCGAAAACACCGACACGGGAAACGTGTGAGCGCAACTAGGTAAGTGTGCGATAGTGAGGGATTTAGGATTACAGTGTGTGTAAGGTAAGTGTGCAATAGTGAGGGACTTCGGGTTATGGTGCGGGTAAGGTAAGTGTGCGATAGTGAGGGACTTGAGGGTTGGGGCGGATTAAGTGAGTTAGGGTTAGGATGCGGGTAAGGTAAGTGTGCGAAAGTGACAGACCTTAGGGTTAGGGTTTGGGTTAAGGTTAGTGCATAGATAGTTGTGTGTAAGGTGTAGTGTAGGTTTTTAGGTTGTTGGTGTGCTTGTGTTGTGTGTGTGTGTTGTGTGGAACAGCGAATGTTTTGTTTTGTTAACTGTCGGTATTGTGGTTTGTCGGGCATGTGAGCTTTCGTGTTTTTGCGGTTTCGTTCTTGTGGTGTCAGTGTTGTGGACTGTCGGTCTAATGTAGTAGACCTACATATATATATATATATATATATATATATATATATATATATATATATATATATATAAAATTTCATTTTGTCTTTTCTCTGTTGCTTCTCATCTCATGCACTGGACTGATGAACTATGCAAGTGTGGGAACAGAAGTCCCATAAGCATGTGCAGTACATCAGACCACAAAAGACAATGTGGAAGAAGACAGAAGTGCCATTATACAAAGACATTATTTAAAAATGGTAAGTAATTCCTTTCTATCTTAAATGACATCATTATATAATAGCAATAATCCACAGCAGTGTGTGGGTATATCTGGATATACCCACAGCTGACTTCGTTTAATAACTCGGGCTTCGCCATTGTGATCAAACCACAGCTCTGGGTAAATCTGGATATACCCACACCCAGTCTTGGATTATTGTTTAACTATAACACTTTCCAAGTAAGCCTTCACTTTGTTTCTGCTGGGGATGCAGAACATACTGCTGAAGGCTGTATTCGTGCTTTTACTTAAGTGATGCTAGACTGCTCACTTTTAATTTCATTAACTTTATCTGCTAATAATAACGTCTGTTATTTCAATGACTTAACCTTGGCTAGTTAACATTGAAAAGCAGACTCAGAAACAGTTTTCTATACAAAACCCAAACTCATTAATTTTTGTGACATAGTCAAGAAACATATTAGTCATAAATCTGTCTGTGAGAAAAAGCAACTCATACCCATTGACAGTGCAAATGTAGGACAAACAAGATGCCTGTTGAAGTAAGATGCTATTTTAAGGAGCAGACTTTTGTATGTGTAATGAATGGATTAGTGATTGATACAGTAGAGGGAACAACAGGATTCATGTAATGTGGCCTGTGTGAGTGCAGCTGCACTTTAGGTGAAGAGGTGTATCTTGAACCATTGTCTGAAGTCTAAATACTTTTGGATGTCACCAATTGAAAGAAGAATGGACTCCCATAATGTAGGTGCTAGGATGGAGAATGCACGGTCAGTGCAATGAAGATTAGTTTTAGGAGTTATTATGGTGAGGTGAGATTAACAGATACCCCGGAAATTATATGGTGGGGTTTTGGTGAAGAGTTTATGAGTGAGAGGGGAATATGTTTCATGAGAAAGGGCTTTATTAATTAGTGATAGCAGTAGGAAGTTGGCTCTCAAAAGTATTGGGAGCCATTTGGCTTTGGCGAGAGTTAGGCAATGGTGTTCTTTAGTGGAGGAGTTAATAATGAAATGTCATCTTTTATTGGAGATGTATTGCAAGGAGGTGGCATTTTTCTTTGAGGCTGCAACTATTATGTGTAGTGTATATGCACATTTTTTTCTAGTATTTTATCTAACAAATATCCCTTTGCCTATGGCAGCTTTGTCTTGGCTTGGACAGAAAAGGTGACAGTTTGTTTGCCCACAACAGTAGTGTGTTGATCTTTTTGTGCATGTTTTGAATGTGTAGTTGAAAGTTAAGAGGAGTTAAGAAACTGGTCTAGCCACTGCCAAGGTATTTGAAGGATTTGATAATTTCTATGATGGTTAACATCTTTAATATTAAGGATGCAGGGTTCTTTGGCTATTCGGTTGGTTCCAAATTAGCATTACGTTTGTTTTTGAGGGATCGAGTTTAAGTGTGTGACCTATTAGCCATTGGTCGAGGTTTGAAGGTCATCTTGGAGCTGAGTTTGAATAAAAGAGTGGGATTTGTTTGACCTGTAGATGACCATGTCATCTGCATAAAGAATTAGAGGTATCAAAAGGTGATCAAATGGGAGTTTGCTGATAAATATGGAAAACAGCAGAGGGGCCAAAGTGGAATCCTTGGGACTCCTTTTATAAGAGGAGCTGTTTCAGAGGTGGTGGTACCCACTTTCACCTTGAAGGATCTTTTGGTGAGGAAATCTACAAATCAAGGTTTTGCACTGTCATTAATGCTTATTTCAGTCAGTTTGTCAAATAGTAATATATGGTCATTTAGATCAAAGGCTTTTGTGAGCTCCTGTCATGTTGTCTCTGTCTGTACTGGATAGGATAGGATGTCATCTCTGAGAGAGCACAGAGCTGTTATGGTGCTGAGTCCAGACCTGAATCCATGTTGCTTCTTGGAGAGAAGATGGTATTGATGTAAATGAGCAATAATTTGGTTGTAGATAATTTTTTCTAGTATTTTACCTAAAGTTGGAAATACTGAGATAGGACAGCATTACGAAGCAGTATTTGGCTTAGGTAGTATTGAACAGAAGTGACTATATCTGAGGCATAATCTTATTAAACAGATGCTGTACATGTGAGTGACAGGCTAGTGGATGAGGTCCTTGCAAAGATGAATGAACCAAGGGATTAGGTTATCTGAGCCTCTGGGAGTAACTATTTGAATATGGTCTATTTGTGTTTCTGTCTCTTTGGTTCTAATCTTTCTGAAGTGGAATAATGGAATGTTGAGGGGGAGAGGGTGGCTGTGGGGGTGGTAGGTTTGTGTTGTTTTGGATGTGAGGCAGGTTGCTGAACTCACTGAGGAAGTCAGTGCATGAGAGTTTGTTTGTGGTGGTGTAACAGGAGTTCAAGGAAGTGGAGTTGAGTTTAGTTTTTTGACCAGGCAGCCAGTTGATTTCCCTCCTGCATTTTTTGGGTTTGGCAAAAGTGAACTTTGTTTGTTTTGATATTGGTTGTTTTTTGTCTGCAGTTGGATTGCTTGGCTAGGTTGTGTAGTGAGGTATATTTAGCTCAGGAATCTGTGGAGGGGTTGAAATTTCAATTGAGCCATGTTTCATCTCATAATTTGAGAAGGGGTTTGAGTTTGTTAAATATCCATTTATGCTTATGAGGTCAATGTAGTCTTTGTGCTAAGGGAAAGAACTTGTTTTAAAAGCACAGTTGGGTATTGCTAAGGTTGTTACTTGTTTCACTGTTTTTTTTTTTCAATAGAAAGTATCTGAGTACTAGAGACAGAGATGTAATTATCAAGAATTATATACCTAAACAGACTGACAGGCTAGTATTCAGAAATCTGACTGTGAGACAACAGACTCACCAACTGCAATTTACTAATTCCAAAAACATACAGTACTAGCCACCATCTTTCTCTTTGTAACTGCAGACAGCATCAAGAAACACATCTATTAATGCTGTTAGATTCAATTATGATCATATATAGCAAGCCTGCATTTTGTCTGAGAAGGTGATATAATACCATTTGAGAACAAACCTGAAAAATAGATGCTGTTTTATCAGATCTGAGGGAGGAAAACCAGGCAGTTTATACATGGCCAAGTATGCATACATTTACTGTATGATCTCTTCTAATAGAAGAAGGAAGATTTCCCATTACTCAAGACAATGAAATTCACCAGAAGATCTATCCATTTATTAGGTAAGTATTAGGTAGCTGGCATTTGCTTCATGGCAGCACCTGTTACTTAGTTTATGTCTGTAGTTTAAATAATGAAAAACAGATTGTTGAAAACCGGCAAGGCTGAGTTGCAGGACTAACTTTGCTAAGCTGATGGGATCATCATCACAGGCAGCTAATACAGTAAATGCATGCAATGAGACCTGCATAATCAGTGTAAACAGAGCTAGACCATAAAGATGCACAGCCAAGGGAAAATGACTATGAGCATAAAGGCATGAGATGGCATTACTGCAAAGTACATGTACATGCTCCATAACAGTACAATTACTATGATATTTAGAGAGGCACTGGTTTCTATATATAACAACACTTACGTGTAACTATAAAACAGCTAACTAGGAACATTTGTAACAGATATGCATCTTTGACTGGAACAGCTGGGCCAGCAATATGCTTACTTCTTTATGCATATCACCATGAATCACGTTGTTACTATTGCTTTTTTCTCATTTGCACACCATCCTACCATCTCACCTTTGAATGTTATTAAGGAGATATCTACTCCTTTAATGATATCCATTTTAGCTTGGTAATTAATGATTCTGCAGACATCTGTGCTACAGACAGTACAACACATCATACGCAGCTTTCTGCAATTAGCATTCCATTGGGCTTTTATTTTTTTATTTTATTTATTTTTTTATGAATGATAATATAATACTTGTCAGCAATACATGTACAGTCAAATAGGAAATTTTGACATTACATGATTTCAGTTTCTAATGACTTTTCCTTAACATCATTTTATGCTTCACATTTCTGCTTCTGTGTTTTTTTCCTGCTCTACAAATGTATTAGTCAGTTATCATACAGGTCACCTGCTCAGGTAATTCACTGTGTTAGCCGTGTATATGAGTCTGTTTTCTGAACCAGTACAGCTATACATAAAATACTTTTGAGAGTTGTTTTTCTATAAATAGGTTTAGTCATAAGTTTTAAAAACTGTCACTATTAATCCTTTTATTATGCTATAATTTTTACCTTTCATATATTTAAACATGAGTTTTAATATTAATAAATGTAAAGAAAAATATGCATAACAACTCATATGTTAATAAACCAATAGGTCCATTACCTGAACAGTTTGGGATACTGTCTCAAAATATGTCGGTCTTCAACTTGCTGACCCCCACATTCTTGGTAGACATCTTGAATCTCTTTGTCCTTATATAGGTCTTTTTTGTCCTACATTATAATAATGCTCTTAAATTTTATGTCAATTTTTTCTATATTTTTTTTCTTCTGTTGCCTGCTGTCATATTAGTCCTTCCATGCTTTGGCTGACTCTTTTGTCCCTCATGAGTGAAAGTCAGCTGCAGGAGCTATCATACATGTACCCATCAGGGTTTTTGCTGGTATGACCCTAACCTCACCTCCTAGCTGGAGGGGCATGTAACCCACATTATCGTTGAGGCCACTTTTTCTTCCCCCTGTGAGTGTACACTTCCAGGCATTTGTATAGATTGCTATCAACAGGAGCCAGCTTGATAAGCTAATCATATGGCCCAACTTCATAATTGCTTCTGCTGTCACTCCCCTGAAGGATGGTGTTACTTTTCTTTCAAACCCGGAATAGCTACTTCTACCTTACAGATAACTGCACCTATTTTTCTTTCTTTTTTTTTTCTTTGTTGTTTCAATAGAAATGTCTGACTGTTTTTCTTACCTATTTTTATGCATCATTTTTTCCATCTCTGATTGAAAAAGGGAAAGCCCCTTTCATTAATTGATTGCTCACAAGCTACTTTAGAGGTAGGCCTGCATAAACATGTTTTGTTCAATCATTTTTTTGAAATTTTCACAGAATTTCCATTGAATCTCAAGGCCATTAGAGCAACTTTATTTGTACACCACACATTCTACATATTATTTTCTACCCACTATCCTGCCACTCTGACAGTCCGCCCCATCACCCCCATCTACATCTGTCCTGCCACTAGAACAGTCCCTCCCATCATACACATCTACATCTGTCCTGCCACTTTAACAGTCCTGCCCATCATACCTATCTATGTCTGTCCTACCACTCTAACATTCCCTCCCATCACACCCATCTACGTCTGTCCTACCACTCTAACAGTCCCTCCTATCACACCCGTCTACATATGTCGTGCCACTCTAACATTCCCTCCCATCACACCCATCTACGTATGTCCTGCCACTCTAACAGTCCCTCCCATCATACACATCTACGTCTGTCCTACCACTCTAACAGTCCCTCCCATCACACCCGTCTACATATGTCATGCCACTCTGAGTCCCTCCCATCATACCCATCTACGTCTGTCCTGCCACTCTAACAGTTCCTCCCATCACACCCATCTATGTCTATCCTTACGCTTATTCAGTACACTAACTCCTTATAAAACATTCTAGCTATTCTTTTCCTTTTAATCCCTTTATTATACTTCCATAGTATCAAACGCAGTCATTGCCAAGTCTTGCCCTTTTCTCATTACAGCTTCTAGCTAGTCATACCTAGTTTCATACAAGGCGACCCTCATAAATTTAGTAAGACCATTCTTCAGTAACTTATCTCATTAACACTTATGTGGTATGGAATGCCACTCCTCCCCTAGCCTACACACATCTTGCATTCCACAGTATTTTCTGAAAAATAAACATAAAAAGCATAATATAAACACATGTAAATATTTTGTGAATAATAAAAACTACTGAAACTGTAAAAATAGCAGTGTTAGTAAATATTCTTTACAGTGATAATAGTCAGTGCATTCGTGGTATTTTCCATGCATACTATAATATGTTGTAATGTACACAAACTCCAAATTATGTTTTTGTGTAAACTTTTCAAACAAATGTTCATATCTTGAAAACTGTACAACCTAGACATATCTTGTTAGAACATTGTTCTTAACCATACACAAGCTTTCACATAGCAGCAAGAATTCCTCTATAAGTGCATGTACATTGAGTTATTTATAGAAATTTGAAAATATATGCTTAATTATATAATTAGCAAAACAAATAACACTGGATATCACTCAAAATGTGCAACTTACAGTGCAAGTATTAAAGACAGTTTTCTTCAACAACATCTAAGGCTTCACATAATGTCCTGCAACAGTTTGTAAGTCACTTGTTTTTTGAAGTATCGTGTACATCTGGAAATATTGCTTATTGTCATAAGTACAAGCAAACAACTAGCAATATTTCCAGTATAGTGTGATATAAACCAGAATTGACAGTGAACTGTCCTGTCTCCCATGACATGTAGGTCTCTTAGGAATAAAAATATGAACATAAATCTTAAAATATGAATAATTAGTGGCAAACAAAGATTAATCTCTCCACTGTAGGACATCCCAGACTAACAATCTTAGTGTAATTTGTCTAATAAATCCTAGTCCTTTCTAATACTGCCTATTATTAGCTGGTAAGTCACTTAGTTAAAGCCAGACACAAAAAAGTTGTAGATGCTGTAAGGTGATATGGCTGTGAACTGTAAGTGTGCAACGAAAGGTATTTTAGGCTTGAGTGAGTTATTATTGTTAATTCTTTCCCCTCTCACCTTAAAGACCCCTTCTCTGTACGTATCCTATGTGATTTCTGGCATCTCCCTCACTGCCAAAAGCACGATATTGCTTCTAGTGCCTCATTAACCAGCCTACATTCTCATGTTATATAAGACAATCTTGCTGTTTCCTTCTAAAAGTTCTAGAAGCATAGATTCTCTGCTTTCTTCCTCCTCAATCACTGTGGGGCCAAATCGCATCAGTGCTGTAAGGTTATCTGCCTGACATACACCTTCCTTCACATACTTAGCCTTCTAACATTTCTCCACACATTCTTCCATGTCTCACCTCCTCAAGGGGTCAGAAAGGTCCTTATCTACAATTTTTAGTCCCTTTCTATTATTACCCCTTCCTCTTTCCCTATCCTTCCTCCCCTCACTGTTATGCATCCCAGAAGCTCCTTATTGTCACCTATCACCTCCCCCTTGGCCCATCTCGCTGACAAACTCCTGAACTGTAAGTGTTAGAAGAGGTACTGTGACACTGGCTGAAATTGCCCTTTGACTTCCTAGGATGTGTCCACAAACCACCCTCCCACTCATGATGACTATTCATAGTGATGCAAACATTGGTGATAATCTCAGTGGCCGTTTCACCTGAAACTTTTAATAATGCTCTCTGTAGAGACCCATTTGATGATATAATATTTATTCTTATTCATTTGCATGTCATTTGTTTCTAACAAAGAAACACAACATTCACAAAGAGTAGAGAATACTATAAAGAACTAAAATGTATTTCAGTAAGGCAGTCTTTTAATGACTTCCATAAAACTACTACTTATAAATCAGTAAGAGCACAAGGAATACTTTCTGGTTAAAAAGAAGCCTAGTTTTCTCTAAACTACCCGAGCAGTAACACTTTACTTACTGAACTGTGATAAATGTTTATGCTCGTTGAGACATGGAACTAGCATCTTCACCACGACACTGCTTGGGAGACTGCATAAGACTGAAAAACATACAGGCTGAAGACAGGCCTAGCTCTACGGTTGAATTATAGGACCTGCAGAACATCCAGGATGCACTAAACTTAAGGAGCTTTCATTTTAAGAAGCAAAAGAAAAAGGAAGAAGAACACAGCAGCCATTTTAAGACGCATCCAGGAGGAAAAAGAATTAGGAAAATGCACACAGCACCTGGGACATCTAAGGGTTGAAGCATGTGATATGCTTGTTTATAAAAAAACATAAGGAGAGTAGAACATGGGCAAGATATGATGAAGAGCATCTTGGGAGGTGGTGGTTAAGGGACTGGAGAAGACAGGGGCTGCTACTTGAATTCTCCTTGACTGACAAAGTAAGTAAACAACAACAGGAAACATTAGTCATGTTTAATATCGGCAACCCATGTCTCTCTAAAATATCTATAGATTGACCTTATTTATCCTGTGTTGACTGGGTTAAACCACTAGTTTAGTAGCTTTTTTTCAGGGGAGACCTGAGGTGGTATTTATACTACTAGGGGGAATTAATGGCCAGGCAATCAGAAAATTTCTCCTACTCTTTTCGATAATTGCCATGAGATCTTTTACATCCATGTGAGCTACCACCAACTCAAGTAGATGATGCCTTGGTTTAATGTCTAATCTGAAGGATGACGCACTCAGGAGTACAGCACCCCCTTTATGCTACACTGCAATGTTACCAATCCATCTACCTGATGCATGAATAGAACCCACATGGTCACATAAATATTATGTATTTGTGCTGCAGCCTGCATGTTTTGTTAGAAATTAATTACTTTGTACCATATAATGGAAACCACTTTCAATATACACTGTCAAGATTTCCAAACTCCTAACTTTCACCAGCTGCAAGGCTAAGACCAAAGCTAAGAAACTGAAACCACACTGGGATATTTACCTGTCAGTACACAGCAAAAAGGTGCAAATTTTGACCCCCAAATCACTGTATATCTAGCTATAACAGAGGTTAATAGATGACTAGCCCATTGTGCAGTGCAAATTAGCATAGGTAGTGACAACATGCAAGGTGTGCGTTACTCTAAGACACATACAGCATGATCACGCAAGGATCAAAACAGTCCAGTATGCAACGCATGCCCGTTAGTGCATAATGACATGGAACTGCGAATCCCCTTGCAAATAAGCCAAGTGGTTTAAGCAAATGATGACTCCCAAAATGATCGACACATTTAGAAGCATATAAAATAGGCACACTGCACTGTGGTACTTACCCATTTTGAACACTAAGATTTGTGGCAAGCATTACAGGAGTGATGTTAACAACAGCTCATTACCAAATGTTAGCAGATGCTATCTGAGGCAGTGCCTGCAGTATTGCACATTATGGTCATTCTCACCAATGGACAAGTTACAGACAATGCCTGAAATACTACCGATACACAGATCACAGACTGTTCGCAGGTGGACTGGGAGACTGTAAGGGACCTAGTTGAACTGCTTCACCCACAACAGAATCATGAAGGGATGCACAGGATGTCAATTTCTGTGGATATTAAGATATATGTAGCTTTAACCTACAACAGGCCCTCCCAATCAAGAAAAGAAAGCAGAGTAAGTCCTATACCTAGCATCTGCAGACTGCTAAATGATGACCCAAAATGTTTATTAGTAGCAGATCAAACTGCAGCTCTGAGTTGGCACAACATTGCAGAATATATCAAGAAGACCTGCTTATTAGATACCTGTCATATCAATATCAACAGATATGCAGACAGATTAAAGGAAAGTTTCAGCAAAGGTCTTCAAATGCTATATTGGATTCATACTAATTAGCTCATTAGGTCAGCAGTCATACTTGGAGAGATGCTTACTATCAGAAGTTACAGTATTACTACCGAATCCTGTCAGAGAAGACCTACTTAGGCTTAAGCCTTTACATCAGTGTTCCTGGTGAAAACATGAAATGTAAGTATCTGCAATAAACAATTAAGTCCTGAGAATGTATCTTTGTAGACACAGAATGATGTGGTGTGGGCATAAAGCATCAATAGACCATTAAAAACCCAGCTCCCACTGAACTCTCAGTGTATATGACACAACATCATTTAAAAGGGTCATCAGTCATTCAAACAGACACTCAGAAAAGGACAACAAACCATTTCCCTTCATCCCTCACAGCGCCTTAAAGGCCAACAAATTATTTCCCTGCATCCCCTCACAGGACCTTAAAATCCTTAGTTTAGCCCATTCTTCAGTTTATTTTTCTGGAGACACTCATCAGCAGTTGACAATACCTATAAGAGGGGACCAATTGTCCTTAAATGAGCTTACTAACTGTATCATGTTCATCATGACTCCCCCCCCCCACCACCACCATGTTCCTGCTTCACAGCTTGAGTTTCAGGCATGGAATGTGTGTGGCTTTGAACTCCTCCTGGTCTCTGCAGTAGTTAGCTTTATAATGTTCAAATTCCAACAACAGCTTTCCTAGTGAAACATGGATCTTCACTTGAACAGGGGATCATGCTGCAGTCAGCCATATTCATAGAAGTACAAAATGACATCCTAGAATAAAACAAAATATATGTTTTTACTGCAAGTGGTTATAATTTATCCAAAGAATTTAGCAGGACTTAACTTCAGCTATGGCATATAACTTACAAAGAACTAACAGGACTCTGTGATGTCTGTAATATAAGATTTTAGGTATGAAAAGGGAAGAGCTATCTCACAATAAAATCACACTCCAGATAAGCCAAAGGGAAGTTTAGCATGGAGGTTGATGTTCGATTTAAAGGATGGAGGAAACAGAGTATCTTACAGTTTGTGTGAAGGTCTAGTCTGAGATATTAGAAGATAATAAAAAAAAAATCCAAATCCAAGTTTAATTACATTGTTGCTATTTCGAGGGTGTGACATCCGAAACAGTTTTCTTATGGGGTTCATAGCTGCAGAAAAATAGGAAAGGAGCCACATGTCTGACCCATGACAGATCTGTACACCTGTCACAATACACTGGAATCTAATATGGACCTTAACAGAGACCAACAAAGCAGAGCTGTGCATCCCAGTCAATATGGCATGCATGCTGCTCCTACTGCTGGCATAGTGACTTTGTGGAAGAATAACTTAATATTTGTTTTATATGGCACCCTGCACCCCCAACATGGGACTATACACCCCACACTCCTGCTACTTCTATAGAGACTGCTGCATCACAGAATAGAAGGATCACCCTGATGTGCAACAACCTTGGACTTTCAGGCTTAGAATATCTTCTCTGATCTTATTCTAATAATATACCCATATACCCCCCCCATCTTATTCTGAGGATATATTCCCCCATGCTATTCTTCTCAGGACATACTCCCACATCCTATTTTGGAGATCACAACTGCAATTCTTGGAATTTCAACAGGCAACCCTTAAACTGGAAAAGGAAGCATTTCAAAATGGAAGTCTGTAAGCCAACATAAGTAGTAAAATATACATTTTACAGTTAACATGTCTTCTGGAAGAGACATCAAATGCAAACCAAAAATTCAATAATGAAAGAGATATTTAAACAGAATACATGCTTCAGACTAACTTTTGTTTATCCGTACTTGTCTTAATGCATTAAACCACTGAAATAATTTCTACATGTATAACACAATAAGACAAAGTATTAAAATATATTCTTCTGTCATTCTGCCAATTTTTAGATCCAAGCAAAGCAACGTTTATAGCAATGGAGTGTTTAAAAACAGTTGTGTCTGAAGCGTAGTAAATTTAGATGTCAGCCTTTGCCTGAAGTTTGTTAAACAGTGGTTGTGTCATGGAGAGAGAGACGAATATCATCAGTGTATTGCAAGATATTACTTTTACTATGGTTTTGCCAAAAGTAACTGACAAATATATTAAAAAAGAAGTAGAGTGGTGATCAAGTCTTACTGCCCTCCTGAGGGTAATAAACTGGGAACAGATAAGCTGTACTGCCAAAAACTATCTGAAAATGGATTCTGGGAAAAAGAAAACAGTTACCATCCAGATGTTATACTTTAATTGTACAAATGGGAATTCTCAACAGAATCAAATCTTTGGAAAGGTCAAAGAAAACACAACCACTGGTTTATCCTCTAACCATTGTCTTAAACTGTGCATTTGCCAATAATCTGCAACTTTGCTTTGTGTCTTCCCATACTCACTGAACATGGACCATTTATGTTAGACAGCTTAATTATTTACCTAATAAAGCAGACATGCTCACTTTTAAAAAAGCCATGTGTGTGAAAAGCTAGGGTACAAAACACGATGTGCAGGAATCAATATGAACAGGTAGCTCAACATAACATATTTTTCAACAAAGTAAACAAGGACAGAGAAAAATCAAACAAGTTTTTCATTTGCTCATATGGCCACCAGCTCCCTTTTTTTAAACAGAGATTTTTTTTTCTCTGAGAACTGTTGAAATTATGCTCCCAAATGATTCCATCAAAAAGTATCATAACTGGCTTACTGCTTATTCTGGCATTTCTCCACGCTCTTGTAGTTTTGGATGTAGTATGTTTAGAAATTGAGTCTGGGAACCATACCATCAGAAGGACAAAGCGCCCTCCAAAAACACTTTGAAATCCTTTTAGTTTAACTTGAGGCACTTAGCAGTCAAGTGTAGCATACAGATCCTGAGGTTGGCAGCCTCAGTCCTGGGAAGTTTTGCTTTTGAATCTGCTGACATACCTCTCAGCTCCCTAGAATTTTACATAATACCCAGATTTGTGTGTCATAGTTTTGGTTTGTTCCCCATAAAATGTGTGTTTTTTTGGGAAATTTTTGAGGACTGAAATAACTAATGACTGATACTTGAGGTTCAGACTTCATATCCTTCAGAAAAGGTATACTAATGCAAAACGAAGAAATGTTATTCTATAACCATTCTAAGATTATAAGAATAATACTTAAAATCTGTCCCTGATTTTTGGCCTTTGTTCCCCATTATTTTTTTACTTTATCCAGTATTCTTGTGCTAAGTGTTTGAGAGATATGCCTGCTGGGGAACAGGTATGTAACTCTATTAGCAGAGACACTAGCAAAAATGTATAACTATTTTTAGTAGTAACCAGAATGTCATCAGAAGAGTAAACTGTATGCTTAAAACTGGAGAAGTCCAGAAGCAATGTCTTGATTCCTTTTCTTTCTGCTTCAGTGACTGTATTTGATACATAGAAATACAAAAGTAATGACAGATAAGAAATGCCAAGGCCTCCCTGATCTGCCAATTATTTTACCTGGTGATATAGTGCCACTGTAAATGGCTTCTTCTTATTCAGCTCCGGGATAGGCTTATCTCTGCTCTATGTTTCTTGAACTTTCTTTCTTCCTTTGAAACAACTATATTATGAAGAAGGCTGTACCACTCACCTACAGACATTCCTATCGGGGAGAAAACTTCCTTATATAATGCAACCCCTAATTTGAAGAATAATAAAGGAAATACAAACTTTAAATTATTTTGCGTCTTTTTCCTTTATTTTTCCTTTCAGCTGTGTTGAAACATGAATGATTTTATTATGGGTTGTGGTTCTCATGGGTGTTATTACTGTTGTGAAAAAGTGTTCTGACACTAGACACCAATATGTATGCCATCTTTGTAACTTGAAACATGGCTAGAATGAAGGTTTGTAAATCTCTGGAAACATATATACAGACAGCAATGACAATATTGGAAAGGTATAGAAAACTATATGTGTTTATAGGTAGGTAGATAGATAGATAGATAGATAGATAGATAGATAGATAGATAGATAGATAAAGACTTTGTGTCCTTAATATGTTCTTGTGGGTTTTTGCAAGGTGGTCCAATCTACTCCCACATCCCACAGACATTTAGGGAAGTGAGTTGAAGAACCTCTAATTTGCCCACAGGTGTGTGTGTGTGTGTGTGTGTGTGTGTGTGTGTGTGTGTGTGTGTGTGTGTGTGTGTGTGTGTGTGTGTGTGTGTGTGTGTGTGTGTGTGTGTGTGTGTTTGTGACTGCATTCTACAACTGTTCACTGTCTCATTGTCTCATGGAGGATTGCTTTTCTGCCTTGCACTTATTGCATGGTGAGAAAGAGTTCAGGATCCCTGTGATCCTGAATGAAATAAAGTAAGGTATCAGAGAATGAAAGAGTTTTCTCACTTTTGAATTAGTTTATATGGCACAGACAAAAAACTTCTGAGTGTAATAAGGAGTGCTGGGACCACCTGCATCAGATACACAGCAATCCTAAAAATACTATTATAGCTACTGAGGTATATTTGGAGAGATCTCACAATATACTATTATAGCTACTGAGGTATATTTGGAGAGATCTCACCATTGTGCTTCTTTTTACAATAATTTCCATTGGCTTGAATTCACCAAAGAGTTTAATATAGGATGTAGGATGGTTCAGTCAAACATATTCCATATAAACAGATCAGCTTCATATTTCTTGACCATATACACATACCACCAACTGATAACCTCCAATCAACAAACTAATTCTTTGCTACCTCCAGAAAACATACACACAGACACACATACATGCACACACACAAGCAATCCCCCCAAAAAAAATAATTCTGGGGACTCCACGTTCATTGCCACAGTTGAAATCATAGAAACCATTTCCATTTTCACCCCATCAAGTCAGCTCTGAAGTCCGGTTCAAAATATTATTTTTTTCCATCTCCACTGAGAGGCTATACATAATTGGCTTAGCTATTACTTGGGGACATATCAATGACACGTATGTAGGGGCAGCATGATAACCACCTACAATGAGATATGGCAAAGTGTAATCCTCTGCATCCAATTCACTGCATCATTCAGATATTTAAATGTATCCTTTGTGAAACATAGCCTACCCTGAGGTGGTGTGACTTTGGAGTTAATTATATTTAGTTGAGGAGGTGAAGAGGATCCTCCCCTGTAACCCCTCTTTCCTATATCTTTTGGTCAATTAAATGATTTGGTGAATAATGTTCCATTAATTAGTTTTTTTTAATCAAATCTAATTTTGTCCAGATGAAAGGTGCCTATGCATGTAAATGCATGTGTTTTCCTGAAAAACTTAAGAGTGGACTGTCTGCAGGCTGCAGCTATTCTGACAGTTCATACCATACAGATGCAACTTTAGTGCTAATATACTGCTGACTTCATGTGATCTCAGAACTGTGGAAGGCTAACATTTTATTTTTATTTAACATTTGTTTACCAGGAAAGTCCAAGTGGAACAGAGCTCATTTTCAGCAGAAGCCCAGCGAAAAATGCTCCAGACTCTTGTCTTTGGAATGTAGGAGGAAACTGGAGCACCCAGAGGAAACCCACACAAACACAGGGAGCACATGCAGACTCTGCAGAGAAGGAACCCCAGCCGAGAATCAAACTGAACACCCTTATGCTAACCGCTGCACCACATCTAAGTAAATAACTAAAGAGTTACCTCAAGAGTATTACCTGACCAATGTGACGGTTGTGATAACGTTGGTTTATTTAAGAGGAAATCTCATTGCTATTTTTAACACTGTTGTAATTTGTTATGCAGCCTTTTAAATACTGGGTGCTGTATGTGCGTATGCATGTGTGTGTGTGTTTGTGTGCACTTGTCTGTCTGTGTGTACATATACACATACATATACACATACATGTGGTTTTTATTCTTGTATATTACTATAACAAGGTTATGACTGAAAAGGGCTATACTGGTCCAATTTGTCTACATGTAAACAAACAAAATAAATAATAAACAAACAAACAAAAAATAATAATTTCTATGTATAACAACACAAGTACACAGAATACTGCAAAACTGGATTCATTTTCATTGGCCAAGCCAGATGCTGAACATTGGATTTAATGCTTCACAATTAGTCTGCTAACATGAAAATTCTAGAAGCTTACCATATCAGACTGTCTGGTATCCTTCCCAGAAATGATTAACAAGTATTTCCAAGACAGCATCAGTAAAAGTGCCAGTGGTATCATGAAGAGCTCAAAATTCCAGACGACTAACAGGAAAAGCTAGAAGAAGTCAAACCAAGGAAGTGGTTAAACACTGGAGCCAGCTGTTCACTTTATTCTTTTGTATAATAATAATATATATTTTCAGGAAGTCACAAGCAAGATATTGTGCAAATCTCAGGATAAATCTTGAATCTTTAACATACATAGAATGAAAGGTGAGATATGTAAGTATCTGCTTTAATACCAGAGGTTCAAAAGCTTCTCAACCAGCAAACACGCTCAACAGAACTCTTTCTTGTTCCTGTGATACACCATTCTAAAGTAATCTTATTCAGGAGAATTCATCTTCTTATTGTCAGTGTTACTTATACTGCTGATATCAATGGCTGATATCAATAAATAGCAAAGATGGTCTCCCATCTCTATTTCCTTCCTCCCACAAAAGATGTAATTATTCTAGAAAGCAGGGGTCATGGGAATGACTAGTGAACATAAAAATGAAGCACAATTTCCTAACATAAAATTGTTAAGTAGCTTGGGAAAAGGTGGATGGGAAGTGTGCTTATTGACCCAGAACTGGTGTTATAGGAGGTACCATCGTAACTCACGTTTTTCAAGTATTGTCAGTCAGTGGATAATCTTGCGGGCCAGAACATTTAACAATAACTAGACTATCATAAGGGTAGATGACAACAGTCTCCGTCAGTAAAGAACAGTAAACTATTCACAGTTTATCTGCCAGGTGGCAACAGCCTGGCCAGACCAATACTGGGTCAAAGTTACTCTCAGTGTAAGTTTGCCGTGATTCCAGAAGACTTGCTCTCAATGTAATTGCCTTACTTTGGTTTAAGTCCTAGCTATAAACACACTTGCAACAGGGACCAGATTCCACAATGCCTGCCCTTAGCCTGGCCACTTACACTGAGAGCAAGTCTTTTGGAATCAGGGCAATTGTCTGTTTTAAAATGGTTTCCCTTACATACCCTTGTTAAAGGAAACAGTTTCTTGTAATACAAAGTCAATAGAGCAAGTGACTAGGGAGTAAGTGCTCAGATGCTAAAAAAACAAAGATAAACCCAAACAGAATGCTCAGAGACACTCCAAGGCTGTAGATGTAAATAAAGTTCCTATCTGCTAACTGGATTCTGCTCAGCACGTGGTGCGAATAACGTCATCTGTCCTTGTGAAAGTGGTTGAGACACTTTTAAGAATACTAAGATAACTGCTGAGGCTTGTGTCTGAGGAAGCCCAACAGGGTGAAAGTGCTAACCTAACTCTGCACAATAAATCTATCTTTATTTCAAACTTCGTCCATTGGATTTGTTGGAGTTTACTACTTGGAATTGTTTTTATCTGAGAACTTTATTTACATCTACAGCCTTGGAGTGTCTCTGAGCTTTCTGTTTGAGTTTCTTGTAATAGTGCATTGGGGTTATGTGATCCAAGTAATACTTCAGTGTCCATTTGGAACTAGATTTGGTAAACATGGCTTCATTGAAACATACAACTAAATGAACAATTTGATTTAATTATATATTTTGTTTTATTTTTATTGACTGTGTAAGTCCCACTAGGCTTAGCCTGTTTTCATACCCATAGTGGTAATTATATTGAACAGAAATATGATGTCAACTTTGGTACTTCCTACAAAAAATGTAGAACTTTTCTTCAACGATACCTTCTTAAGAAAGTATAAGAGAAAAAGTAATAAAATGAATAAAAGTATGATTCTAATAAGGGCAATAAAACTGAAATAAAATCAATCAATTTTACTTTATTAAATACAAATGTTTAGCATTTGTGTTGCACAACTAAAGCTGAAATGTAGGGTTTTTATTCAATAAAATAATGTTTTATGGTTTACTAAAGAGATGATTTTTAGCTAAAGGAAAAAAATGAATCTTTTTTTCTCATTGTAGTATATTCTTGAAATTATGAAGATTTCACATTAAAAGTGATGACCATTTTCGAAAACTGTGCCTAAAACAAAATTAGTTCTGAAATCCTTCATACTGAGGCAGTGGCTGACAGGAAATGTGTTTCTAGAACAGGAAAAGTACAGTTTTGTACCTACCATAAATGTAGATGTTTGAGTGTTCACCCTGCTGCAGTCATTACACTTGGGTTATCCTGTCGTCAGGCGGTCCCGCAGTCAGCCGGATTTCCAAAGTCTTGGTCCGGCGTCAGTTGCAGTCGCCTCATCCCTGATGTCAGTGCGCCAGGGGTACATATATTGCAACCGATGCCATTTTCTTCAGTTTTTCTTGCCCCAGATGTCAGGTGCCCCCAAAAAGGTGATCCAAATCAGTACCAAATGGTGTGAACACTGTACAAACACAAAATCCCTTCAGCTAGAAGCAAATACATCAGTAAGGCATAGCAGAGGATTAGCCAGTAGATCAGAGGGGTTGGAGGGAGGGTAACCTGGACTGCAGCAGGGTGAACACTCGAACATCTACATTTATGGTAGGTACAAAACTGTACTATGTTCATCATGTTACCCTGCTGCAGTCATTACACTTGGGTTAAGTCCCAAAGCTAAGGTAGGGTGGAGGCATCATAGAGGGTTAGTGGAGGCAATGAGGCCCTGCAAAACTGCAGTGGCGAAGCCTGCCCTGGACTTAGAATAAAAAGGTAAGTGATAGTGTTTGGTGAAGGTGTGCACTGAACTCCAAGTTGCAGCTTCTAAGATTTCCTTGGTAGGAACCCCCCTGAGAAAGGCTGTAGATGTAGCTGTTGCCCTGGTAGAGTGGGATCTAATGGTAGGAGGAACTGGTTTCCCATGATGGGTGTAGCAGAATCGGACGCAATGGCCTGTCCATTTAGAAATGGTTTGCTTGGATATGGCCTTCCCTTGAGAGGCTGTAGCATAGGAAACAAAGAGCTGGTCAGTTTTTCTGAAAGCCTTAGTTTTGTCCAAGTAGTAACGAAGCTGCCTGTGAATGTCCAAGGAATGCAGGAGTCTCTCACCTTTGTTCTGTGGATTGGGGTAGAAAGTGGGTAGGTGGATGGTTTGATTTAGAGCTACACTGGAAACCACCTTAGGCATGAAGGAAGGATTAGTTCGTAGAGAAACTCTGTCTTGATGAAAAATGAGGAAAGGTTCCACTGCCATAAGTGCCTGCAATTCTGAAACTCTCCTAGCAGAAGTTATTGCCAGGATCAGGGCAGTCTTCCAAGATAGGAACTGAAGGTCTGCAGAAAACGCTGGTTCAAAGGGAGGTAACGTTAGTTTTTCCAGAACAAAATTGAGGTCCCATGTTGGTGTAGGAGCTCTTCTAGGTGGTCTAATGTTTTTTGCCCCTCTGAGGAACTGCCTTAGGAGAGGATTTGAAAATAAAGGTGGATTTGTGTCGTAGTGAGCTGAAATAGCTGAAGCATGGATTTTAATTGAGGAGAAGTAAAGTCCTTTATGAAACATCTCAGCTAAATACTGCAGAATGTGAGGTATATGAGGCTGAGTTGTGTCTTGGCCTTTAGCTTGGTTCCAAGCAGAAAACCTTTTCCATTTGTCCGAGTAAGCCTTCCTGGTGCTTGGTCTCCTGGCTTCTAGAATAACATCCAGCACTGCTTGTGAAAGAGGGGCTGGTTGGATGCTTAATTGATTTGCCATGCAGCCAGGTTTAAGGTTTTGATCTGGCTGTGTAGAATCTGCTTGTCTTGCTGCGTGAGCAAATGAGGTATTTGAGGCAATATCCAGGGTGGGCTGTGAGCCATATTCTTCAATAGTGGGTACCAGTGCTGGCGTGGCCAGTCTGGGGCTATGAGAATCATTCGAGGTTTTTGACCTTCAAAAGAACCTTTGTGAGAAGACGTAATGGAGGAAAGGCATATGCTGTCAGGTTTTTCCAACTGAAGGAGAGAGCGTCCACTTTCCAAGCTTGATGGTGGAATGTCCTTGTACAAAATTTTGTCAGCTGGTAGTTTTGAGGACTGGCAAACAGGTCTATATTTGGTAGGCCCCATCTTTGAGTTATCATTGTAAATAATTGTGGGTCTTGCTTCCACTCGTGGGGATCTTTGATGTTTCTGCTTAGGTCGTCTGCCAATGTGTTTTTCTGTCCTGGCAGGAACTGAGCTTGTAACTGGACTTGGTAGGCCAGAGCTGTGTTCCATAAGATTATTACTTGCCTGCAAAGAGGGTAGGAATTTGTGCCCCCTTGTTTGTTTATGTACCACATTACTGTGGTGTTGTCCATCTTTATTGCAAGTTGTCCTGGCTGTAGTAGATCCTTGAAGGCTGTCAGAGCTTTCTGTACAGCTAGCATCTCTTTTTGGTTTATGTGCAGTTTTCTTTGTTCTGCAGTCCATAGGCCTTGAATGCATTGCCCTGCCATGTATGCCCCCCAGGCATAGTCTGAAGCATCTGTTGTGATAGTTTGCCTGGGTGGGGGCAAGGTGAAAGGCTGACCCTTGTTGAGGTGACATGCCTGTGCCCACCATAGAAATTCCTGTTGAAGGCAGGGAATGAGAGATATCACTGTGTCCAAGCTGTGGCTGTGTTGAGACCATACGCTTTTTAGGTACCACTGTAATTTCCTCATATGCAGTTTTGCAAATGGTATTATCAGAATGCAAGATGCCATGAAGCCCAAAGCCTGCAGAATTTTTCTTGCAGTTAATTAGGTCTTTGTTGCCATTGTTTTGAAATATTGAGTCAGTAGTAATTGCTTGTCTGGTGTAAGATAAGCCTTCTGGGCCATTGTGTCCAAGCTGGCACCCAGGAATGTCATTTTTTGTGAGTGTACTAGTTTTGACTTCTTTTCATTTACTGTGTACCCCAGACAATTCAGTAGTTGCTTCACAAAAGCCAGATGTTGTAAGAGAATGTCTTTTCTTTCTGCTTGAATGAGGCAGTCGTCCAGGTATGGATATATTTGAATTCCTCTTTGTCTGCAGTATGCAATTACTGGTGCCAGGCATTTTGCGAATACTCTGGGCGCAGTAGATAAGCCAAAGGGCAGTGCAGAGAATTGATAATGGGTTGAACCTGCAATGAAACGGAGGTATCTTCTGCAACTTTGTCTGATAGGGACATGCAGGTATGCCTCCTTGAGGTCCAACGTTACCAGCCATGCTTCCTTGCCCAACATGGTAAGTAGCTGCTGTAGTGTTAGCATCTTGAATTTGGGAACTTGTAAGTAAGTGTTTAGAATTGAAAGGTCCAGAATTGGTCTCCAAGCATTTTCTTTTCTGGGTACTAGGAAGAGTCTTCAGTAAAATCCTTGACCTTGCTCTTGAGTTGGTACCCTTTGAATGGCTCTCATGGCCATGAGAGCTGTAATTTGTTTTTGAACCTCTGCTATTTGATGTTGTGGCAGGTGTGGCATTCCTCTTTTTATTGGCAAGGTGTGAAAGTGGAATCTGTATCCTCGTAAAATTATGTCTAGTACCCATTTGTCCTTTGTGACCATGTGCCAGTTGTCTGCAAATAGTGCTAGCTTTCCCCCCAGGGGGGCTGACAAAAGAGTTTTGTTTGGCCAGCTGAGGTGCAAGTCATTGAGTTTGTCTTCTGGTGGGTTGAGACCTGTCTTCTCCTCCCTTCTGGGTTGGAGTGCCCCATTGACGAAGTTTGTACTGAGCTTGTGGTTGTCCTCTGCCCCTTGGGCGCCTGTATTTACCCCTCTGAGGCCTGTCAGTGGCTGGAAAGGACCAATTTTTTGTTGGCCAGTTTCTGCTGAAGCGAGGGTTTGTACTTGTAGGAAATCTTTGACTGTCTGCATTGATTTTGCCTTATCTTCCATTTTCTTTAAAACTTCTTCTGCTTTAACACCAAAAAGAACATCCTGCTGTAAGGGAGCATCTAGTAGTTTTGCTTTAACATGATCAGGCAGACTTTGTTCCTTTAACCAGGCATGCCTATGTATAACTGATCCAGTGACAGCTGCTCTGCAGGAGGCCTCTAAAGAATCAAACCCACATTGTAAGGTATGTTTGCCCACCTGCTCGGTGGCGTGCAACAAATCCTGTACTTCTTTCATTTCAGATTGTTGAGGTAGGGTGGTTATCTTTTGTTTTAACTGAGAGATTAGAAACTGCTGATACTTGAGCATATGAAATTGACAGTTTAGAGCTCTCATAGCTAAAGTGGCTGAGGTGTAAACCTTTCCCCCCCATCTGTCTAGTGCTCTTGAATCCCTTTCAGAAGGTACTGGATTTTTAGCCATGGAAGCCTTAGCCCCCTTGGGACCCTGGGAGATAGTCTCTGGGTCAGCTACTGGGCTTTTGTAAAGAAATTTGTGGGAATCAGGTACTCTGTAGTATCTGTCAGGCTTGGCCGGAGCAGGAGGCAGAGAGTCAGGGTTGAAACTGGATTCTAAATAGACATCATCCACAATGTCCAAAACAGGAGGGGTGGCTAGAGGTCTGTGTTGGGGGAGTAAAAGAAACTCTCTGAGCCTTTTCTTGGAATCAGAGTAATCCTGACCTTCCCAGTGAAAATGTTCCCTCATAGTGTGTAAAGTTTCCCCAAAAGAGTAATCTTCTGGAGGAAGCTGAGGGAATAGAGTCCTCAGCATCAGAATCTTCATAAGGAGAGAAGGAATAGTCTTGGTCCTCAGAGGAATCCGAAGAAATAAACAGTTGATCAGAGGAAGCAGATTCTTCCTCTAGTCTAGGCCTTTTGTCAGTAGGAGGCTGAGAACCCCTGATAAGAGAAATCAAATCTTCAGCCATCTTGAGCATCTGTTTCTTAGGCATAGGGCCTTGAACAGGAGACTGAAGTGAAGCCTTTTTCGGTTTGGAAGGAGTCTTCGACTTGGAAAACGTTTTGACTGTAAGAGTCGTTGGTCTGAAAACGCCTTCAGAAACCGATGGGGTTTCCGAAGCACCGACATCCTTGGAAGGTAAATCGTCGGTAGGGCCTGAAGTAAAAGGCTGCGTTGGCCTAGTAAATTCCGTCAAAATATCTGTAGCGGTCTCGGTTTCTTGAACTGCGGTAGTCAGAGGCTGCGTCGGAGCCTCACTGACAACCGGAGAACCGGAGACCGGATCAACCAAGGCCTCGGAATCGGGCTTAAGCCTGGGCTGTCGATCCTTATCCCTGCGCTTTTTGTGCACGCCGGTAGTCGGAAGCTCCGACGGCATGTTATAATTAAATTTTCTGCCAAAAAAGTGTTGTGCGAAATCAAATCGTCTTTTAATAGTACGTTTATTAAATCTAGCACAAAAACGACAAGAAGTGACGTCGTGATCACGGCCTAGGCAAGGTATGCAGTAAGAATGAAAATCCTTATGAGGTATTTGCTTCCCACAAGAAATGCAATTGTTAACTTTTTCTGACATCGGTCTGAGGCAAGAAAAGTTTCCCCAACGGGGTACTTAGCTTTATAAAAGACTTCGGTCTGAAATTCAAATTAGAAAATCTCAGGAGTCGGCCGACCGGCACTTGCGAACTGCTTCTGCTTCGAGCACTGCGCGGCAAGAAAGACTGGTGTTGGTTGCAATATATGTACCCCTGGCGCACTGATGTCAGGGATGAGGCGACTGCAACCGACGTCGGACCAAGACTTTGGAAATCCGGCCGATTGCGGGACCGCCTGACGACAGGATAACCCAAGTGTAATGACTGCAGCAGGGTAACACGATGAACATCTCATAGAGCACATAACCATAGATTGAAATGATGATAACGTTAAATGTTGTTAAAAGAGACATTTCCAGAGTGGCCCAAAGTTGAGGTTAAATGTTTTACTAGTGGTTATAAAAACTCTCAAGAAGGTATTACGATTCATGTTATGACAAAGTCCTCACTTCCACTAAGTTACAGGACATTGATAGGTCAAACATAAATATTTAACTTTGCTCATATAATTCTCTTTCACCCTGTTCTTTTTTGCCTTTTTGATTTTTATTTTAGCCTCCTTTCTGTTGCATTAATCTACTGATATGCTGGGCCTTTACCAAGATATGTATAACTCTCTTTATCTATCTGTCTATTTATCTATCCGTCTATTATGCCATTTAAATTTTTTGTACACTAACTGAATTGGTTATAAAGTTAAGTTTGGTTCTTTCTTGTAGAATATGTCCCATGGGTCCAGTCTACTGCTTCAGGTCTTATCTGCTGTTCTCTTTTTGCCTCTGATTGTTTTGTTATACCTTGTGTTCTTTAGTTCAAAGAGTCTCCTAATTATTACCTTTGAGTTGCTCACGGGTCTATTTTTCTTAGCTCTTTGATCAAGTTTTCTTGCACCCTCTGCATTTTTTCTCCAGTAGCGGAGGCTCTTTTTTGACAGAGGCTCCCTTTCACCTGTATGCTCTACTGTGCAGCCAATGTATCCATTCTTCCTTCTCTCAGTTTCTAAACTATGTGACATTTTGTGAAAAAAATAAATGTTTCCTGCAAACATTGTGGTATGATAATATGGTATCTAAACATTTGGAGTTGCTTAATACTCCAGTTCCAGGATGTATGTAACTACCAGCTGACCTGTTCTTTTCTCCATCCATCTTCCTACATCTACATATGCAAATAAAATTAGTATACTGTTCTCCTGTTAGTTAGTTTCCCTCTATTGGGAAATTATCTATATCTCATGTTCATTTTTTTCTCTCTTTGTTATTACTCAGAGGTGTACTTACAATAGATACCTCAACCAAAGTTCTAGTACATTTTCTCTTTTTCTTTTGTTGAAGAAGCCATATGCAAATGTATGTTACAGTATAAACTTAATTACTGATGTGTAAAAAGATATTTGCAACTTTTTTCTTTTTTTTTTTTTTTAATCAGCCCACTTGGATTATTCTGGTAAACAAATACAAATAAGTAAATAAAAAATGTGGACCTATGTCTCAGTTCTGACTTTTTATAGCTCATTAACAATAGCAAAGAAAATGACTACAAAGAGTTGGGAAAGTGAGGCCACGCTTTTATTTAGAGAAATTATAAATACTATTACTATTGAGTGTTATAAATAGATGCCTGCTATTAAAATGAAAACAAAATAACCATATGGTATCATTACTGGATAAAACTGAACTCATTAATAGAAACATATTTATCTACGTTCTATGATCACTTTGTGGCTGTTTAACAAATTTTAGTAAAGTATATAATAAGAATTGATATAGACAATTGTGTAAGTACGTTTTTGTTTTATTATGTTAATGTGTTTGTTCCTGCATATACATTTTTAATAAAATATTTTTAAAAAAGCAACGCAACCTTTTTTTTTTATGTATTTCTCTCACTCTGTTCTGTATTCCATCATGTGAATGCTCTTCACTGATCTTTGTCACTTCTGAGTTTACGTTGCTTCTCCTGCATGTCTTCCCTACTGGTACTATTCTCAGCTCCCTTAGAACCTTATCATCCCCTCCTATTGGCTTTCTTGAGTTAGCCACAGAGTCGACTTCATTGGCTGGTGTCCTCCTCCTCTACGCCTACCATTCTCTATGTTCTGCTTTTATGCTTTTGAATAACAGCTTGCTTGTTCTTAAACAGGGATCTTTTGGATAACAGCCTGCTTGTTCTTAAACAGGGATCTTTTGGATAACAGCCTGCTTGTTCTTAAACAGGGATCTTTTGGATAACAGCCTGCTTGTTCTTAAACAGGGATCTTTTGGATAACAGCCTGCTTGTTTTTAGACAGGGATCCTTCATTTCATTGGGGATAAATTCCTTAACTTTGTCTTGTCAGAGCAAAGATGCCATTGCAATCGTCTGCAAGAAAATGAGGGTTGCAGGAGACATTGGATAGATCTGCATTCTCCTTCTCCTCAGCTGTTTCCTGATTTTTGTCAAAAGCCTTCCTCTTGCTATACAATTTTGCAGAAGAGTCAGGAAGCCATTTAACCTGAAATCTTGTGATGTATGATTTTTGATGTTCCTAAGAGGTGTTTGCATTCAGTTGTTTGTAGACTAACAAGCATAGTCATATCAGACTATGATTTATCTGAGCTATTGGCAGATTATCAACACAGTGAGGTTTGCGGAGTAGAATATCTAATTCTGGTAGAAAATGCAATGGCCTCATTATTTACTAACTACAAGAAAGGAATGTCAGAGACTATTACATTTCTCTGAAAAGATCCACTTTCTGTGTAGACAAACTTTATGTTGTGGTCCTTACCTTGGTTTTTAAAAGATTAAGTCTTTCCAAAAAGGTTGAGATGCAGTATATATGTATATATATATATATATATATATATATATATATATATGTAGATATACACACACACACACACACACACACACACACACACACACACACACACACACACACACACACACACACACAGTGGATATAAAAAGTGTACACACCCCTGTTAAAATGGCAGGTTTTTGTGATATAAAAAATGAGACCACAATATAATAATTTCAAAACTTTTCCCACCTTTAATTTGATCTATAACCTGTACAATTCAATTGAAAAACAAATCTGTTAAGGGAAACAATATAAAAAATAAATAAAAAAAACATAGAATATGCTGGTTGCATAAGTGTGCACACCCTTAAACTAATACTTTGTTGTGTGTGCACACCCTTACACTAATATTTGTTGAAGCACCTTTTGATTTAATTACAGCATTCAGTCTTATTGGGTACACACCTGCCATCAATTAAAGAGACTCTGATTAACCTCAAATAAAGTTCAACTGTCCTAGTACGATTTTCCTGACATTTACTCAGTTGCCTGCTACAGCAAAAGCCCTGGTTCGCAGAGAGCTTACAAAGCATCAAAGGGATCTCATTGCTGAAAGGTATCAGTCAGGAGAAGGGTACACAAAATTTCCACAGCATTGGATATACCATGGAACACAGTGAAGACAGATATCAAAAAGTGGAGAAAATATGGGACAACAGTGACGTTGCACAGAACTGGATGTCCCTCCAAAACTGATGAAAAGACAAGGTTCAAACTGGTCAGGGAGGCTGCCAAGAGATCTACAGCAATACTGATGGAGCTGCAGGAATTTCTGGCAAGTACTGGTTGTGTACTACATGTGACAACAATCTTCTGTATTCTCCATATGTTTGGACTATGGGGTAGGGTTGCAAGACGGAAGCCTTTTCTTACACAGAAAAACATCCAGGCCCATGTAAACTTTGCAAAACAATATATCAGGTCTCCCAAAACCATGTGGGAAAATGTGTTATGGCCTGATGAGACCAAAGTTGAACTTTTTGGCCACAATTCCAAAAGGTACATTTGGAGCAAAAACAACATTTCGCATCACCAAAAGAACACCATCCCCATGGTGAAGCATGGTGGTGGCAGTATCATGCTTTGGGGTAGCTTTTCTTCAGCTGGAACTGGGGTTTTAGTCAAGGTGGAGGGAATTATGAACACTTATAAATACCAGTCAGTTTTGATCCAAAACCTTCTGGCGTCTGCTAGAAAGCTGAAGATGAAGAGGAATTTCACCTTTCAACATGACAATGACCCCAAGCATACATCCAAATCAACAAAAGAATGTCTTCATCAGAAGAAAATTAAAGTTTTGGAATGGCCCAGCCAGAGCCCAGACCTAAATCCAATACAAAATCTGTGGGGTGACCTGAAGAGGGCTGTGCACAAGAGATGCCCTCACAATTTCACAGATTTGGAGCACTTTTGCAAGGAAGAGTGGGCAAATATTGCCAAGTCAAGATGTGCCATGCTGATAGACTCCTACCCAAGAAGACTGAATGCCGTAATTAAATCAAAAGGTGCTTCAACAAAGTATTAGTTTAAGGGTGTGCACACTTATGCAACCAGCGTATTGTACGTTTTTTATTTTTTATATTTTTTCCCCTAACAAATTTGTTTGTTTTTCAATTGAATTGTACATTTTATAGGTCACATTAAAGGTGGAAAATGTTTTGAAATGATTTATTGGGGTCTCATTTTTTTTTATATCACAAAAAACTGGCATTTTAACAGGGGTGTGTAAACGTTTTATATCCACTGTACGTATATACATAAATATAAAAACTATAAAAATAGTATATAAAAACTATGGGGTTGTTGTTCAGATAAGAAGGTTTAGAGATCTGACACTGGAATTAGAACCTCATTCTTAGACTTGAGAAGACCTTTGAAAACTGGAAGTGGCATAGGATATTTTGAAGTTGTTTCCATGAGATGGGTAAATCTTGGCTGTCTTGGCTACCTGAAAGCCAGTGGGCAAGATGGCAGGATTCCAATATAGCCTTCACTAACACCCTCTGTCTTCATTTTAAGGGAGGAATTATACATATAGGTTCATAGGTTGGTACTAGGCTATCAGCCCTAGGGCCTATACAAGCCTAGCCATAACAATTCCCTGGCTATTTCTTCCCACAATATTTACTTCCTTGGACCCCTGTCTAGAAGTTTAAGATTATGACAATGGTGGACTTGAAAAGGGGCACCAGTGCAAATTTGGCTATGTTGTTGTAGGAGGTTGCTAGTTTATTCAGATTGCTTTTGGATAGGTTAGTATAGATAAGGGAGGCATAGAGAAGGGTGGAAATGAGGTGGGTTTGGGCAATAGAAATCTTAGCTGTGGCTGTGATAAAGGGCTTTATTCTGTAAAGGAATCCAAGTTTTCTATTAACTGATTTAATAGTTGAATTAATGTGTGTGTCAAAGTTGAGATTGTTATCTATTGTTACACCCAGGAGTTTGGTGGTGGTGTCAGGAGCAATTTGTGTGCCATTATTTGATGTAACTATGAAAATGATAGGGGGGGACTTCTGTGTGGGAGAAAACAGTAATAATTTAGTTTTTGGGGGGTTAAGGAGGAGACATCATTGATGGAACCAGTTTTCTACTGAGGTAAAGACTTTTTGTGTACTGGTTTGGAGTTCTGCAGGAGAGGATGCAGCACAGATCAGTGTCAAATCATCGACATATTGTATGCAGGTAGTTTGGGGAAGGGAGGTTTTCAGATCCTTAATGAAAATAGTGAAAAGCAGTGGTCCTAGAATTGGTCCTTGTGGGACCCCAAGGGTGATTGGGAGCTGAGAGGATAGGTTGTTGTCCCACAGGACTGCTTGTTTTCTGTTTTCCAGGTAGGATTGGAACCATTGTACTACTTGAGAATCAAGTGAAAGTGATTTAAGCATACTTGTTAATAGTTGGTGGTTAACCATATCAAAGGCCTTTGAGAGGTCTATAAAAAGAGCAGAAGACAGCTGGTTAGTATTCCTATTTTTATTAATGCAGTCTGTAAAGGATAGGTGAGCAGTTGTGGTACTATGGAATGGTCTGAAGCCATGTTGGCAGTCTACTAGTAGGTTATTTTGGAGGTGATGATGCAGTAGTTGACGGTGGATATATCTCTCCATACTTTTTGCTAAGGGAGAGAGAAGGGCTATGGGGCAGAAGTTTGAAAGTTCATTTGAGTTTCCTCCCTTATGCAAAGGGATAATATGTGAGACTTTTCAGATGGATGGGATGTAGGATTCAGAAATGGCTCTGTTTATTAAGATAGAAATAGGGTAGGCAAGTACACCAGCAGCAATTTGCAGGTATTCAGCTGGGAGGAGGTCAGCTGATGGCATACATGCTTTAGGTTTAAGAAGCAGGGAGTGTATGAGAGATGTCGGAACAGGCTGGAGGTGAAATGTCTGGCACAAGTTGGATAGTGAGGGTAATTTGGAGGTGGTAACAGGTGCTAGTGACTGGATTGTTTCAGAGAAAAATTTGTTAAAGGTGTCAGCAATTTGGTTGGGAGAATTTAGTTAAGTTAGAAGGGGTAGGTGTTTTGGACTGTCCTAGGTGGAGTAGTTTACTGATTCCTGACCAGAACTTTTGTGGGTTTTGCTGTTGGGTCTGTTGGAATCCTAGGTAGTAGTTTTTTTTTGTCAAGGCGTATAGACTTTTTGTGGTATTACGAAGTTGTCTAAAGTTTTGGTGGTCAATTGGGTTTTTGTTTTTCTCCATTTGGACCAGAGTTTATTTCTTAGTCCAATGTTATGCCTTGTGTCCTTAGAGAGCCAGGGAGCCAGTTTGTTCTTAATTCTAACAGTGCAAGTGGGAGCATGGTGATCTAGGATTTGCAAAAATGTTTTGTTAAAGAATGAAATTACTTCATCAAGAGGTAGGCATTTTAGGGGAGACCAATTGCAAGCTTTGAGCTCAGCTTGGAAGTTAACTGGGCTGAGATTTTTCTTGTTTCTGGTAGTTCTAAATGCTATTTGAGAATGTGGGTCTTTTGCCTAGAAATGAAAGTAAGAGAATGATCCCTTATGTCGTCGGGGAGTATATCTGTTTTATAAGCAATGGGGTTACTATTAACTAGTATCCAATCTATGGTGGTTTGTTTGTGGGTTCTGGTAGGGAAGGTAATGGTTTGATAGAAGTCAAAACGGTTTATATAACTAGTTGGGTTGGCAGAGGTACAGCCATTCCAGACAATATTAAAATCATCAAGGAGTATGGTTTCTTGTGGTAGGGACATGGAGAGCCAGCTAGGGATATGTTCAAGAGTACTGATGTTATTACCTGGGGAATATACGAGCAAATAATATATATGGATTTATTTGTATTAATTTGGAGCTTAGAGGTTAGAATTTCAGCGTTATTAGGTGGTGGTGGATGTATATCTAGCGAGGTGACCTTCAATTCGGATTTGAACAATATTGCTACCCCACCACCCTTTTTATTTAGCTGGTCAAGTCTGAGAATGTTATAACCTGGAAGGACAATGTCATTGTCTTTAATTGTGGGTTTAAGCCAAGTTTCAGTAAGGCATAAGATGTCAAAAGAATAGGTGTCTAATAGGGCGTGAAGCTGGGTAATTTTATTATTTACACTACTTATATTGAGGTGACCTGTAAGTAGGGAGTTTGGGCTTCTTGAGAGGTTGAGGGGAGTGGTAGTATTGGCTGAAGAAGTATTAAGGGTGGTAATGTTAGGACCAGTGTTAGGATGGATGTCACCATGTAGTGTTAAATGATAGTTTGATAAGTTTACAGAGAAAAGGGTCTCCTTTTCTTATTTGGTGATATTTAATATGGGTTAGTCTATGAAACTGTGGTAGGAGGTAGGATGAAGAGGATGTTATGTTACTTTGTGTTAGAGAGGCTATAGGAGAGAGTGGGCTTGGTTGTCTTAGGGGATGTTGAAATTTAGCAAAGGTTAGGGAATTCATAGCAAGTTAAGCCATGATATAACAATAGAGAGGTAAGCCCAATAAACAAGAGAAGAATGTTAAGGAGTGTTGAACAGCAGTGGCTATACATAGTGAGGGGTATAGGGTGGTGGAGAATAAGCTATTTGGAAGTACTGAAGGCAAGTTACGTGGTGGGGCTGTTATAGAGAATATCAGCTGCTGAACAGTTAGGGTTAACAAAATGGAGCCAAAAATGTTAATTGATAAAGAGAAATGTAGTGGGCTAATTGGTTCATGAGGGTTGGGGGTGTGGCTATGGAAGTATAAGGTCAGGTGCACTGGGGGTGGATGAGATTTGGGGATAGGGTTGGGGAACAGAGTGAGCCTACAGGGCGAACGGAGTGAGTAGAGTGAGCCTGCAGGGCGAACGCAGCGGGTAGAGCCAAATGATGGACAAGCCACAGTGACAAAAACAATCTGTAGCTGTAGAGGATTGCAGCTACGAGATGTGTTTCAGTAGAGAGTAATCAGTGTAAACAGCAGCTGATTTCAGCAATATGTTCAGGGTAAAAGTTATATTAGGTGAGTTAAGAGAGGATAGGGATAGAAACTGGGTAGGAGAGCTTGAAAAAAGGGTCTAAACATGGTTATATTTGAAAGTTACATAGTATCAATCTAGTAGACTGCGGTGGTGGTGC
This sequence comes from Protopterus annectens, assembly GCF_019279795.1. Taxonomy (NCBI): domain Eukaryota; kingdom Metazoa; phylum Chordata; order Ceratodontiformes; family Protopteridae; genus Protopterus; species Protopterus annectens. The sequence continues at coordinate 740,254,289 of NC_056730.1, read as the reverse complement.
TGCGGTAGCGTTGTTGCCTCACAGTTAGACGTTGCCCATTCGATTCTCAGTTAGAGCTTCTTCTGTGTGGCGACATGCCTGAATGGGCATTCCTTCGTTGAAGGTTGTGCGTTAGGCCCGGCAAGCCAGCATGTAAAACTCTACTGCCAATCATTACCGGATCGGAGTTCCGCTGTGGCGACCCCTAACCGGGAAAAGCCAAAAGACAAAGTATCCATCTAGTCCTGGTATATAGTGCCACCTAGTGGCTATCATAGGAATGGCAGCAACTTTAGTCAGTTAAGGGATTAATAGATAATATTAGTAGAAACTATGGTATGGGCTGGGCATATGAGCGGTCTGCAGTCGGCTGCTATCTCGCTCTGGCAAAGTGAAATACCTAGCACATAATCTTGCTACAGTTTAAAGAATAATATTTAAAATAGTAGTAGGCTACATACACTGAAGTATTTATTTTGGGGGGATATAACTCCGACGGGCACCTTGAGGGTAGTGGCGTCTTCTCAGGAATAATTGGTGGTGGTTATCTTTCCAGATGGTGCTGAGAACCTAAGCTGTATTTAGAGGGATTTTAGAGTCTTTCCTGGGTAGGCTAGAGTGGGAGCCTTCAGGTAGTAGACTGTTTACTAAGAAATTTATCATATCATTTATCTTCCTTCTGTGCTCTACATCATAGTCATGAGTATCATTTATGCATGTGTAGCCTGTAGCTCATTGTCAGCCTCTTTTATCTAGTAGTCAGTATATTAAATATCAGCTACATAGTCATTACACATTTAATGGTTCAATTTCTCCAAGTATTTTGGGTTTCTAATACCTTAATGGGAATGGACCTCATTCCTAATTCAGGGTATGACTAAAATTCATGAAATCAGTATTGTTTCAGTGTTTGATGTTAGCCAAAAGTGCTCTTTGCAACACCTGCGATGAACCCAAACCTGACTCCTGCAATTCATACAGAGTAACATGAATCCGTAACATATCTAGGTATGAGTGTAAATTCATTTTTATTAGACCTGTTTCTCCTACTGCTATAGGAAGTGTCTGGTTATTTTTCTTAGACATTACTATTGTTATGCAAATCATGGCTTTGTGTCTCTCTGTACATAAGGCACTGTAATCACTGGGCGTATCAATTTCAATGATCAATGTTGCCATTGTCTTTTTCCTAGATTACTATGTCTGGTTGGATCTACCCTAGTAGATCGACATGTTAAAAGAGCGAACACGAATTAACCGACGCCAAAAGATCGCAAGTCACTTCACCGACGCCAGAAGATCGACAGTGCACAAACACGGCATCACATACACCCGACACATCATACCAACAAATAAAACAAATCCCCTATCCAAAACCCACACACACAACACAAGCACACCAAAATCCTTACAAACAAACACTAACCCATACATACACAACTATCTACAACCCTAACCCAAACCCTTACCCTAAGGTCCGTCACTATCGCACACTCACCTAACCCGCGCCCTAACCCTAACTCACTTATCCCACCCCTACCCCTACAGACCACCAACACCCCACACTTACCTTACTGCACCCTAACCCTAACTCACTTATCCCACCCCTACCCCTACAGACCACCAACATCGCACACTTACCTTACTCGCACCCTAACCCTAACTCACTTATCCCACCCCTACCCCTGCAGACCACCAACATCGCACACTTACCTTACTCGCACCCTATCATCCGTCACTACCGCATACTTACACATCCTTTCCCCATCGCAGTGTTCTCAGTGTCGGTGTCTTCCTCCGTCGGTCTTCTGCCTTGTCGATCTTCTGGCGTCGGTAAAGTGACTTGCGATCATCTGGCGTCGGTTAATTCATGTTCGCTCTTTTAACATGTCGATCTACTAAGATAGATCCATCTGGTTTTATAACATCTATTTTTGAACTGTCAGTAATGGGTGATCTCATGTGATATAAACCTTGTAATTCTCTATAATGCTTTGTATTTCATGTATCCAGTCCTTCTCAGCTACTTCAATTTTGCAGTGTTTGCACAATCCCCAGTGTAACAGTCTTGCCACATTATTGTACTTTTCAGCATACATGCCCTCTACCATCAGTGTATCACATCCCAGCAACAAGATGTGCTACTGTTTCAAGTAATTTTTACAGAACTTGCATTTGTCTGTTTATCCCATACGTTCAGTGGACTTTTTAAACCAATTTGTACAGAGTCCATTATCCCTGGCTGCCATTAATAACCTTTCATCTTTTGGTTTCAATTCACCTCTCCTTAACCATTCCTGTGTCAAATCCTGATCAACATGAGGTTGTTCTAGGGGTTTTCTTTACTCACAACTATATTTATGTCTTTTCTGTGTTTCTTGTCTTCTCATCTGATCCTTCTCCTTATCTTCTTTCTTTTGTGTTTTGCACATTCGGTTGCTGCCTGATTTTTGTCTACTTCTGGTTTGATTTCCATTCCTGTTTGATACCGATATGTTTCTGCTAAATTAATAAAGGAGGTTATCTTACACTTGTTCTCTTCACATTTCAAAACTTTTATTATGTTTGGATCTGATTATGTCAGCAGATATGTGTGCAGTCCTAAAATTGCAGATCTATACATGTAATCAGTTTTGAAGAAGCCCATACCTTCTTCAGAATGAGGAATGTAAGTACTCTTTGCTTTAAGGGGAAGTCAATGTATGAACACACTAACAGCTACTATAGTCATACATAATAGCTGCTTCCTATCATCATCATTTATGTATTTAAGTAGTTGTGATCACATGATCATGGTCATTTAAATACATTCTGAAGATGCTTGCACTTCCAGCAAGAGAGTGAGTGACACCTTGTCAAAGATGCTCATCACACTCCCTAATTGGTTGTGTCTGGAAAAAAAACACTCTGTTTGCCCTGCCCTGGCTAGGGCTTTGCTTCCAGTTCATGTTCCCAGCAGATAGAAAGTCACTGTTGGATGGAATAGTCACAGTAATGAGTCAAAAACTGAATAAACTTTTTCCCAAAAATTGAAAAACTGAGCGTTGATCAGTAATTCCGTAAAAATATTTTTGAACAAATTGTAAGGAATGGATTTCTCTGCTTAAACAAATTACTATGGTGGATTTTTTAATGTATGTGAAAACAGAATTCATAGGATCATAGGAAGTTACTAGGCCATTGGCCCTGAGGCCCTTATAAGCCTACCCAAGAGTTTAGCCCATACATAGACAAATCAGCACCTGATGCCCCTGTCCAGCAGGGACACGGGTGGAATCCCAGGAATGTATTTTCTATTTCCCATCCAGTCATCCAGGTTGCACGTAAAAAGGGGTAAAGAGGTACTCTGCTTGACGTGGAGAGGGAGTCTCTTCCATAGATGGGGAGTCTCTGGGACACAAATCTGTCCTGCTAACAAGTCCTTTTGATGTCACAGACCAGGCTGAGGCCGCATGTGTGGGTAACTTGAGTGGAGCTTGACTTGTGGATATGCAGCAGTCCCATCAAGGAGGGGTCTGAGATCACCTTGTAAGCCAGAGAGAGGTCACCTCTGAGGAGTCTGTATGAAACAGAGTAGGGATAGGGCTTCTAGCCTATCTGTGTATGGTAGGTTTTTGAGGCCCTGGATTCTCCTGGTGAGGAGCCTCTGTGATCTCTCCAGCTGCAGCATATGCTTTGTGAGGTACATGTCGAATGGAGCATTGTACTGAATAATGGGCCTTATAAGGGAAGAATACAGGGATGTTATGGCCTCCTTGTCCCTGGATGAGATGCCTTTACTTATGAGGTGGGCCATGTAGAAAGCTTTCCATACAATGGAAGCAACATGGTGGTCAAAAGTCAGGTTGCTATCAATCTGGGTACCCAAATCCCTTACGACTGACTGCGTGCTTAGGACATTGTTATAAATGTGATAATTTGTGGGGATGTCACTCTCCCCAAAGGGGATGATGATGCATTTTTTGTATTCAGCTTGAGGCCATGTTTCTGGTACCAGTCATTTGTTTCTGTGAGACCCTCTTGGAGGATGTCCATGTCACTAGGGGAATTGATGACAGCTCCCAGCTTGCAGTCATCTGCAAACTTGGTCAGCCACAGCCCACTGGTTTTGGCCTGTACCTCAGAAAAGTATATCCCAAATAACAGAGGCCCAAAGACAAAACCTTGGGCTACACCACTCAATATGGATCTACTGCTTGAGGTGGCTTCCTCTATTTTGACTAGGTGGGTTCTATCAGTGAGCTAGTTCATGAAAAATAAGTTTAGGTTCCCAAGTCCTGCTCTAACATTCTGCTCTGGCATGAGTTAAAAAGGCACCTGTTACATCACAACAGAACAATGCACATGACTATGAAGTACATTTTTCAGCTTTTCCAGATGTGACTGGAAAGAACAAAATAATCTGTAACTTCTGACACCATGCTGTATTTGTAGTGGAACAGACATTATTAGTTAATGTCTAAGACCAAGGCATGGATGCCTAAGAATGCATGAGGCACACATTAAACCATTACTCACATGAGCTGAACCCCTCCAAGCTGCACAACTCACACCCTATACTACATATTCTCTCAAATACCTTTTATGTGACAAAACATAAGGGGAAATCTGTCAGACAGAGGCTGTTTGGGAGCTTACCCAAAAGGTAGACTCATAATTTTTACTTTTGAGATGATTTGCCTAATCATACACTATGCTTTTAAAGGGGAATTGAATCAAAGATCAGAGTCCAGTGCCCTGCTGAGCTAACACAGTGCAGTGCATCATAAAATCCAATTATTTATTAAAGATTTGCTAACCTTGACAGAATGTCTAAGTGTTCATTTGGATTGAAGAAGGATAGAGAGGCTAGTTTTTTGTGGCTACAAACAGGACTGCAAGGACAAGGTTGCTTCTGGCTGAATCTGACGAGAGTAGTAAGTTGTCCTAAATTGCAGAGAATTTCAAGCAGCAAGTCTCCTGATTCAAAACTGTGGTCCTCTGTCCCCTCTGGTTGGTATGTGAGGGGTGTGAATATGGGGTGATAATACTTGTCTGTCATAAAGAAGGACGGAAGTTAGCAGGATAGCTTTATAGTACATTAAGGCTTGCAGAATATCCAAGTAACATTGGTATGCCTTGCTAGCCCGTGTAGAAGCAGAAAGCTAATGTCAAGCAATCAGTGCTAATTCTGCACTTATTTCCATCATAGTATGTAGAAGTGCAAAGTTCCTCTTAAGGCAAGAAAACATTTATCTAACATACCAAACAGTGCAGTCACTCATATGTTCATAGTTTCATAGGTAGATACTAGGCTATCTGCCCTAGGGCATTTATAAGAATAGCCAGAGTGTATTTGGCTTCCACCTCCCTATTTGATTAGCCTGCTGTGCCTCTGTAAAGTAGGTCACAGAAGGTATCCTTTTAAGATTAGTTTACTGTGCCTCTGTCTAGCAGGGACACAGGAGAGATCCCAGGGGTGAATTTGTGATTTCCCATCCACGCGTCCAAATTTCGCTTGTAGACGGTCAGCGAGGGGCTATGTCTAACATGAATTGGGATTCTATTCCAGAGTAAGGGGAGCCCCTGGGAAATGAATCTGTCCCTCCAGCATGTCCTATTTATTTTTGTGCTGAGGTTTAGGTCCCTGGAGTGTGTAGCTCTAAGGGACTTGGATTTTTTGAGGTGGAGCATGTCCATTAATTCTGGGTTTGACATGGCTTTGTACGTCAGGCATAGATCGCCTCTGAGTAGGCGGTAAGCAACTGAGTAGAGCTGGAGTTTCTTTAGTCGAGTTGCATAGGACATCTGTTTGTAGCCCATGATCCTCTTGGTGAGGTACTTTTGGGGTCTCTGCAGCTGCTGCAGGTGTCGGGTAAGGTACATCCCAAAAGGGGCATTGTATTCAATTATGGGCCTGATGAGTGACGAGTAGAGGGCACAATGACCTCTCTTGATCTAGATGCGAACCCTTTCGTGATAAGGTGGGCTATATAGAAGGTCTTTCTAACCACTTTGGCAATGTGATTATCAAAGGAGAGATTACTATCTACGTTGGTCCCCAAATCTCTAATTACTTCTTCCGTACTTAATGGATTACCACCTATGTGGTAATTTGTGGGCACCTTGTTTTTCCCAAAGGGGATGACTATTCACTTTTTAGCATTTAGCTTGAGGCCATGGCTCTGGCACCAAGCATCCGTCTCTGTGAGACCCTTTTGGAGGATGCTTGTGTCAGCTGGAGATTCGATTATGGCCCCCAGTTTGCAGTCATCTGCAAACTTTGTCAGCCATACCCCCGTGTTAGCCTGAACCTCAGAGAAGTATATACCGAACAAGAGAGGTCCCAGAACTGAGCCCTGTGGGACGCCACTTGTAACTGATTTGGATTTGGACATGGCACCTGCAATTCTGACCATGTGGGTTCTATCTCTGAGCCAGTTTGCAACCCATCTTGTGATATAGGGGTTGATATTTAAGCTGGTAAGCTTATTTATGATGCCCGAGTGGGGTATTGTGTCGAAGGCTTTTGCGAGGTCCTGGTAGGCTGTGTGGACTACCTTGCCCTCATCTATGGCTTTAGTAACTGTTTCAAAGAAATCAACTAGGTTTAAGAGGCAAGATCTGCCCTTAACAAAGCCAAATTGGGTAGGGTCCAGTGTCTGGAGGCTCCCAGTGTCTTTGTTTATGAGTTCCATGATAATACGCTCCATAGCTTTACAGACCAGACTAGTCAGGCTTATGGGGCGATAGTTTCCGAGGTCCGTTGTGGCACCACCTTTGTGGAGTGGGACCACTGTAGCTGTACGCCATTCTTTGGGTACATATCCTGTAGTAAGGCTAAGTTTGAACAGTGACTTAATGTGAGGGTACAGTTCTTCTTGGAGCTCATGTAAGACACAGCCTGGGACAGTGTCTGGTCCCATAGATGCTGTGTTTTTTGCTTTGGAGAGGGCAGCTTTCACCTGTGCATCTGTGATGTCAGGGAGGTTACATTCAGTTGGGATAGGCATTTGCTCCTTTGGGGGGGGAGAAGTTTGCGCTGAATCTGTCTGCCAGGATGTTGGCTATGTCTGCAGGTTCGGTTTATTTTGTACCGTTATGCAACAATTCAGAGCATATCTGGGAGTTTCCGCCCATGTTTCTGACATAACTAAAGAAGGCCTTGTGATTATCTTTAGTGTCTAGGGCAATTTTTCTTTCGAAACTGGCCTTTGATGATTTTATGAGGGATCGAAGTTTCTTGCTAATACTGATCAGAGATGCCTTCCCTTTTTGGGATTTTGCTCTGTCATGTAGTAGCTTCCTCCTTCTGTTGTAGAGCTTATTTATGGCCGGGGTCCACCAGACCGGTCTCCTGTTTTTGGAGGAGTGAGTCTTGGTTTTATTTGGGATAGCACGATCCATGCATTCCTGCATGTGCTCATAGAACGCATTTGTAAAGGATTCTGCGGATTGGGCTGTATTATCCTCTGGCCCAGGGGCTTTGAAGGATTCCACCTCAGTCTTGAGAAGTGAAAAGTTGGCTTTGGAGAAATTCTTTACAGTGATTTCCTTGGCTGGGGGTGGGGACGGGATATGGATGTCCAGGGAAATTTGTTTATGGTCTGATCTTACCAATGAGGGGTTTACCTCTAGTGTGGAACATAGAGTCCCCATGCTGGTGACGACCAGATCCAATACGTTGTTCCCTCTTGTGGGAGTGGTGACCAGTTGTTCCATTGCGTTAGAGTTTATAAATTCAAGGAACCGTTGGGCGAGGGTGTAGACGGGTTTTTGCAGTTAGTTTAGCTGCAGATGCATTACATTTAGGGATACTGATTAATGGTTATCAGCAATGAAATTCATTTTTATGTTCTGAAATTCCATGAATTAGTCTACTGTTGCATATAATTTATGGTCATGTCCACTATTCCCAAGATTTTACTTCAATAATTTAGTGCATCTATGTATAACCGACCTGAAAGATATTCCAGATACAGAAAGTACAGTTGCGTACACTTACCATAAATGTAGATGTTCGAGTGTATTCACTATTACAGTCATTACATTTGGGTAATCTGCTGGCAGGTTGTCCTCAGTCAGCCTGATTAACATAGTCTTGGGTCCTGCGTCAGTTGCTGTCCCTTCTTCCATGACGTCAGATTGTCATGGGTGTAAAACATGCAGCCGATGCCATTTTCATCAGTTTTTCTTGCCCCAGATGTCAGGTGCCCCCCCCTAAATGGGGAGCAAAATATATAAATATATATGCATGTAATTTAGAACCCAACAAATATACCTCCAAATAAAAGCAAATACACCAAAAAGGCTTTTGAACATAGTAAAAGAAAGAAGAGGTATAGTAAGAAAAAAACAGGGGGATGGAGGGGGGGGTAACCAGGACTGCAATAGTGAATACACTCGAACATCTACATTTATGGTAAGTGTACACAACTGTACTATGTTCTTCGTATTTCACTGTTGCAGTCATTACATTTGGGTATAATCCCAAAGCTATGGTTGGGAGGATGGAATTATACAGCATTAGGAGCAGCTATAGGGCCCTGCAGGACAGCAGTGGCAAAGCCAGCTCTGGATTTAGAGAAGAGAGGTAAATGGTAGTGTTTGGTAAATGTATGAACTGAGCTCCAGGTGGCAGCTTCTAGAATGTCTCTGGTAGGAACCCCTCTGAGAAAGGCTGCAGAAGTAGATGCAGCCCTGGTGGAATGGGTTCTGATCCCGATGGGAACATGTTTACCATGGTGCATTTAGGAGAAATGAATACAATGGCTTATCCATTTTGAAATAGTCTGCTTTGAAATAGCCTTTCCCTCTGCCCCTGCAGCAAATGCCACCAGTAATTGCTCAGATTTTCTTAGAGATTTTGTCCTGCTTAAGTAGAATCTTAGTTGTCTGTGTACATCCAATGAATGCAGAATTCGCTCACCCTTGTTCTATGGATTTGGGAAAAAAGTTGGCAGATGAATGGACTGATTAAGAGCCACACTAGATACCACTTTAGGCATAAAGGATGGATTGGTCCTGAGTGCCACCCTGTCTGGGTAAAAGACAATAAAAGGCTCCACTGCCATGAGAGCCTGTAGTTCTGAAATCCTTCTAGCTGAAGTGACTGCTAAAAGAAAAGCTGTCTTCCAAGAGAGAAATTTTATGTCTGCAGTAGCAGCTGGCTCAAACGGAGGCAGGGTGAGCTTTTCCAACACAAAACTGAGGTCCCATGCAGGAGTTGGTGCTCTCCTGGAAGGTCTTAAATATTTGGCCCCTCTGAGGTACTGCTTTAGCAGGGGATGAGAAAAGAGGGGAGGCTCTGTGTTGTAATGAGCTGAAATGACAGAGGCATGTATTTTTATGGAAGAGAAAGATAGGCCCTTGTGAAGCATCTCAGTTAAATATTGCAGAATCTGAGGAATATTGGGCATTGCTGTGCTTATTCCTTGTGCTTGGTTCCAGGCACAGAATCTTTTCCATTTATCAGCATAAGATTTTCTAGTACTAGGCCTTCTAGCCTCCAAAATGACATCCATCACAGGTTTGCTGAGAGATGTAACCGGTGAAATTAGCTGATTAGCCATGCTGCAAGATTCAGAGTTTGGAGCTGAGTGTGCAGAATTTGATAGTTCTGCTGTGACAGTAGATAAGGCTTCTGAGGCAGGTACCATGGAGGAAGGTGTGACATATTGCGTAGGAGCGGGTACCAGTGTTGGCGAGGCCAGTCTGGAGCAATCAGAATAATTTTTGTTTTTTCCTGTCTGACTTTTAGTAAGACCTTGGAGAGCAGAGGCAGAGGGGGAAAGGCATAGACTGATAGGTTTTTCCAGCTGAAGGATAGAGCATCCACTTTCCAAGCTTTTTTGTGATGAATTTGTGTGCAGAATTTGTCCAATTGATAGTTCTGGGGTAAGGCAAAGAGATCTATGTCTGGGCTCCCCCATTTGCGTGTCAACATGCTGAAGATTTGTGGATCCAGTTTCCATTCGTGTGGGTCCATAAGATTTCTGCTTAGTTCGTCTGCCAGAGTATTTTGCTTTCCTGGCAGGAATTGAGCTTGTAGATGTGTTTGATAAGTCAAGGCCGTGTTCCACAAAGCCATGGCTAGTCTGCAAAGGGGGTAGGAATAGGTACCCCCCTGCTTGTTTATGTACCACATGATTGTGGTGTTGTCTGTCTTTATCAGTAGTTGTCCTGGATGAAGATAGTTCTTGAAGGCTGTCAGAGCATTCTGTACAGCTAGCATCTCTTTCTGGTTGATATAAAAGTGCATTTGATTTGGGCTCCATTGGCCCTGAATGCATCTCCCTGCCATATGCGCCCCCCAAGCATAGTCTGATGCGTCCGTAGTCAGGGTTTGGGTGGCAGGGGGTGGAATGAATGACAGTCCCTTGTTTTGGTGACAGGCCTCTGCTCACCATAGGAACTCTTGCTGCAGGCAAGGAATGATAGGAATCATTGTTTCCAGGCTGTGACAATGTTGACTCCATAAGCTTTTTAGGTACCATTGAGTTTCCTCATATGCAGTCTTGCATATGGAATTATTAGAATGCAGGAAGCCATGAACCCCTGGCCTGCAGAATTTGTCTTGCAGATAGCTGGGTTTTTGTGGCCACTTGTTTGAAGTAAGTCATCAATTGAATTTGTTTTTCTGGCATATGGTAAGTCATCTGGGCAGTTATATTCAAGCTTGCACCTAGGAATGTAATTATTTGAGAGGGTACCAGTTGTGATTTATTTTCATTTATGGTGTACCCTAGACAAGTCAGAAGCCTTTTTACAAACGCCAGATGTTTTAGGAGAATGTCCTTGTTTTCTGCCTGAATTAGACAATTGTCCAGGTAAGGATAAATTTGAATGTTTCTTTGTCTGCAAAATGCAATTACTTTTGCCAGTCACTTTGTGAAGACCCTGGGTGCAGTAGATAAGCCAAAGGGCAGTGCAAAGAACTGGTAATGCAAATAGCCTGCTTTGAAGCGGAGGTATCTTCTGCAAGATTCCATGATTGGGATATGCAGGTAAGCCTCTTTTAAGTCTAGAGTTGCCAGCCAGGCATCCTTGCCTAGCATAGGCAGTAACTGTTGTAGAGTCAGCATCTTGAATTTTGGAATGTCCAGGAATGTATTTAGAATGGATAAGTCCAGAATTGGACACCATGATTTATCTTTCCTGGGTACCAGGAAAAGTCTTGAATAAAAACCTTGTTCCTTTTCTGGTACAGGTTGAATAGCCCCCATATTCATGACCTCTGCCCACTGATTTGGAGGCAGATCTGGCCATCTGTTTGGGACTGGCAAGGTGTGGAAATGAAATCTGTATCCCTGGGATACTATATTTAAAACACTTGTCCTGGGCAATTAGCTGCCAATTTTGTGCATGAGGTGCCAGTTTTCCCCCCAAAGATGCTGCCAAAAGGTTAGTGGTTGGTGATGGCAGAGGAAAGTCATTGAGACTGTTTTCCATAAGGAGGTGCCTTGCTACTTCCAGATTTGGAGGAGGAGGCACCCCATTGTTTTGTTCTGTAAGTTCCTTGTGACTGAAACCTGGAGCCTTTGGAGTGTCTGGGTTTGACCTGAGTGGCTCTGGTGGGTACTGGAAAGGACCAATTCTTAGTAGGCCAGTGCCTACTGAACCTGGGTGGCTGCACTTGTAAGAAATCTTTTACAGTTTGCATTTGACTTTGTCTTCCATCTTTTTCAAAACTTCTTCTGCCTTATTACCAAATAGACTGTCCTGTTGTAAAGGAGCATCCAACAATTTTGCTTTAACATGATCAGGCAAATTTTGCTCCTTGAGCCACGCATGCCTTCTTACACAGATCCAGTTACAGTGGCCCTGCAAGAGGCCTCCAGGGAATCAAAACGACATTGCAAAGTATGCTTTCCAACTTGTTCAGCTGAATGCAATAAATCCTGTAACTTTTTATTTTCCACACAGTCAGAAATCAACATCTTTTTCTGTTTAAGTAAGCCCATGACATGTTGCTGATATTTAAGCATATGAAATTGACAGTTTAAAGCCCTGATTGCCAAGGTTGCAGACGTGTAAACCTTCTTACCCCATCTATCCAGCGCTCTGGAGTCTCTATCAGAAGGGGTAGGATTTTTAGCAGTAGAAGCCTTAACACCCTTGGGACCCTGAGAAATGGTTTCAGGATCAGCAGTAGGGTTTTTAAAAAGGAATTTGTGGGAGTCAGGAACCCTGTAATATCTGTCTGGCTTACTAGGAGCCGGGGGCAGGGAATCCGGAGCCAAGCTGGATTCTGAGAAAACATCATCAACAATGTCTAGAACAGGACGTATAGCCAAAGACCTATGCTGAGGAAGAAGAAGGAAATCCCTAAGCCTCTTTTTAGATTCTGAGAAATCCTGACTCTCCCAGTGAAAATGTTCCCTTAAAGTGTGCAAAGTTTCTCCAAAAGAAAAATCCTCAGGAGGAGAAGCAGAAGGGATAAATTCTTCTGCATCAGAGTCCTCATAAGGTGGAATAGATAATTCCTGATCAGAAGAGGAATCAGAAGAAATGGAAACCTGATCTGATGATTCATAATCAGTGCCTTGCCTAGGCCTCTTAGCAGGAGGGGGATGGGAACCCCTGATCAAGGTAATTAAATCCTCAGCCATTTTGATCATTTGTTTTTTAGCCCTAGGGGTCTATGCATGTGGCCCAAGCATCATTTTTTTTAGACATGGAAGTTGATTTTGGCCTAGTTTTTGAAGAACGCATTGCTTTAATATACAAATCTTTAGGCCTGAAAACACCCTCAGAAGCCAGCGGCTCCGGACCGATCTAAGACATCCGCAGGTTCAATACTTAAAGTGTCTCGTGGCATACCGGACTCTGAATGGGTCTCAGTAGAGGCCTGCAAATCAAAAGTAGCTGGCATCAGGGGCTGCGAAAGCACCTCACTGAGTACCGGCGAACCGGTGACTGGATTAGGAGAAGCTTCGTCGTCGGTTTTGGACCTTGACGGTCTGTCTCTGCCTTTGGGTTTTTTGTGCATTCCGGTAGCCGGATTGCTAACCGACGACATTTCTGGATAGTTAAATCTTGAGCCATAATATTTAGATGCAAAAATATACTGACGCTTAATAGTGCGTTGATTAAATTTAGCAGAAAACCGACAGCAAGGCATGTTGTGGTCAGGGCCTAGGCAAGGAATACAGTACAAATGAAAATCCTTATGAGGTATTTGCTTCCCACAAGTAATACAGTTATTAACTTTTACTGACATCGGTAAGGAGCAAGAAAAAGTTTCCCCAATGGGGTACTTAGCTTTAGGTTGAAGACTTCGGTTCTGAAATTCGAAAATGAAAATTTCAGGATTCGGCCGACCGGCACTTGCAAACTGCTTCTGCTTCGGGCACCGCACGGCAAGAAAGACTGATGAAAATGGCGTTGGCTGCATGTTTTATACCCCTGGCGAACTGACATCATGGAAGAAGGGACAGCAACCGACGCAGGACCCAAGACTTTGTTAATCAGGCCAACTGAGGGCAACCTGCCAGCAGATTTCCCAAATGTAATGACTACAACAGTGAAACACGAAGAACATCACTGATAAAAGCAAATTAACAATCTTACAAACAGTAAATGAAAGATGAAATGCAAGTTATGGTGAATGAGTCTTCTGGCCTAAAGCTGACATGTTCTATGAAATTTCATATTTGTCCAGTACTGAGACAGATTATATTCTGTAATGTTGTGGTATCCCCCCTCCAACCAAAGTGTCCTTGATTCTACTTTCAGAGGTATCCTTCACTAACATGTGCAGGATCAGTGCCAATATTATAAGACATTTTTAAGTCTCCATACCCTTTAAATTAAAAACCTTACATTATACACAAATCTGTGCTTAATCTTCCAGCAGTTTGTATATTGTCCTGCAGTATGGTCAGTATGTAAATAGGACATCATGATTTGCTGTGAAAGACCAATATCAACACTATGTATAATTTAAGTTGAATAAGACACTTTATGGCTCTTACTAAACAGCTTTAAAAAATATTTTTTTCAAAAAGACAAATTAAAAGACTCACTGAAGACCATTTTGGCTATAATCTGGACAAGGGGAATGCAGTACATGTTGATAACTGGGATATTATTAGTTGCATTCTGTACCTCCCAAATATTCAGAGTGGCAGCTCTTCCTCAGTTTAAAGTCCAACACTGAATCATAAGGACAAGATGTTCTGCTACGTGTAAGAATTTGGCCGTTGCAGCATGACGCCCTTCTCCAGTGATTATGGCAGAGTCCTTGAGAACATTTTAGTTTTTAATATGTATTGTTACTGGCAGATTATGATAGCACTAAGCAGTAGATTTAATGGCAGAAAAAGCACTGATAAATGCTAAAACAACATCAAGCATCATTATCATCAGTAGAATAAGCCAATGAGGCTAATTAAAAACTGGCCACTTTCCATCAAATACCGTAGACACTTCTACTACAAAACTTTTCTTTCACTGACAGAAAGTATAAGTATCTATTATCAGTCTTCATGTGAATACTTATATGATGGTACAGTGGAAGTGAATCCCACTAGTGGGGACATGACAGGCAAGTGTCACTCACTCAGCCTAGCACGTTATACTTAGTCATGTCACCTGGTACGGTAACCTTATGTTGTCATAGTAAATAGCTCTCAACCAGTCAGGGACAAATCCAGAAATAATCAGGGACACTTTTAAAATATCAGTATGTTGAGAGATTGACAGAATAAGAGAATGTGACTTAATATTAATTTTCTGAAGTAAAGGAAACCTGTAACTCTAATTATTATCATTATTTGTTAAATGAAATCCACCACATTTTCTTCAAATGTCACAAGATTTAGGATGGATTAAGATGGACAGAGCTAAAATTTGAGTCAAAATCAGTAACAGTTGAGAGGTGTGCATGACAGTGCCATATTTCACTTTGTGGTAACAAAACCTCAGCTGGATCCATTTCACTACAGAACAGTCAAATTTAAAATGGGAAACAGGCTGAGCAAACGGGCCTAAACATTGTGGTGTATGCTTATCTTAGGCATGCAGAAAATTCTACATATTCCTGACTGCTTTATTAAATTCATACTTTTTTTAAAATTACCAACAGAACTTGCATTTTTGCTGCTATTTACCTTAAGTTTTTGTCCTGCCAATCACCTTGAGCTAAATGACAAAGGATAAAAAAATACACACAATGACTTTTCATTAACTTACTTTACTACCTGTCTCGGGTCTGTTTTTTACATTCACTGCTGCTGACAAGCTTGTCTGATATTGTCAGATATAGTTTCCCTCCTGGGACAGGCACTGATGGACATAACCTATATATTTTTTCTTAGGAGCAATTATTTTATGCTGGTAGGTATTAGTTTTAGATGTTACAATATTCAAGGTATGTTGTAAAAAAGATTTTCAGCTGTTAAAGTTTCACTTTTCAGAATAAAATAATTGCTTTTGAGGAGAAAAAAAAATCTGCTGCTGAGGTCCATCACCGTAGGTCCCAATGGTACTGTACCTGACACCATCAAAGCACTTATCAGTAGCAGCAGCAGTAGCAAACAAGGAAAGAAATGCAAGTCAGATAAAAATAGTGAAGTTAAGCTAATGATGTGCATGTTGTATTTCTTTTCTAAAAGGAACTTTACTTTGTGTCTGATGGAGCTCTTCAACATGCCCATAGGGCACTGTCCTGATCACATCAGTCGTTCTTTTACCTAGTCTCTGAAAAGCAACTGATCTGTCACACTCTGCACAGTCTTTATTAAGCTTCCCATCAACAAGAGCTCAGAACTGCAGTGACAAATATTATATTTCATTTATTTGGCTTATAGGGACCAGGAAGGTATGCAAAACAAAACATTACTAATTGTCAGATACAGCTTAGGATAATATGAATATAGAAGCACATAGGATACATGTATATGAGAGGTGTGCAATTAATATGAGAGTAAATTCCCAAGAGATACTCAATGAGCTAATGCAGGAAGTATCACAGACAAGAGTCATAGGACAAAAGGTCACAATGTACAATAAATCTGCTCCTTAATGGTCATAATGTATTACTGTATGATGAACTATGTTCTTAATTTATTATTTGTTTAACTGCCTGTTCTGATGATGTGGAAAACTGTTCTATTGGTACATTTGTATTTGTACTTGTTCTGTGTGAGGTCTTTATTCTCTAGGTCTCACCTTACACTGATCTATGGGTTCAACAGGACTACCTGGTTAACAAATCTCAAACAATTAAAATAAAATAAATAAAAAAGTTAACTTGAAAAGTAAATGATAGAACAGCTAGTTTCTAGCAGTATGCTAAGAATATGCATGAGGGTAATGGAAGTAGTAGGTCATGAAGCTTACATGTGGATTTTTCTGGCAGGTAATTAAGAAGTTTATGGCAGTAGCGTTGTTACCTAACAGCAAGAGGTCCTCCCGTTCGATTCTCGGCGTGGCTTGGGAGTGCCTTCTGTGTGGAGTCTGCATGTCCTCCCCGCGGTTGCGTAGCGTTCGAAAGACATGCGTGCGTAAATGGGCGTGCCTTCGTTGAAGGTTGGGCATCGAGCTGGCACTTCGGCATTTTGTAAAAATCTACTGCCAATCATTAGCGGACCGGAGTTCTGCTGTGGTGACCCCTTACTGGGAAAAAGCCAAAAGACAAACAACAACATGTGGATAACAATGCCAGGCATTACAAATGGACAGTGATGACAGGTAGTCATGAAGTTTATATGAGGGTAGTAATGTCAGATGATCATAAAGTTTACACATGGACAACAATGGCAGGTAATTAAGAAGTTTACATGTGGATGACAATGTCAGGTACTACAAAGATTACACATGGACAGTGATGACAGGTAGTCATGAAGTTTATATGAGGGTAGCAATGTCAGATGATCATAAAGTTTACACATGGACAACAATGGTAGGTAATTAAAAGTTTACATGTGGACAACAATGGCAGGTAGTTATGAAGTTTGCATGCAGACAGTGATGGCAAGTAATCATGAAGTTTACATGTGGACAGTATTGATAGATAATGATGAAGTTTACATCTGATGACATGTTCACATGAGGATAGTGATGATGGCAGTCAGTCATAATATTTACATGTGACAGACCACTCAGTGCAAATAAGCAAGTTCAACAGGAGAGATTCAGATAGAAGTTGGTAATAGCAATGTTTCAGCCAAGACACAGCAAGGAAACAGACTGGGATGCCAGTGTCCTAAGAAAAATGAAGGTTCACTTGGATATAGTGTGGAATATGATCATGTTTATGTGGCCCAGCTTGGGAAGTATCCATCTTACACAAAGAAACAGTCCCTTGAGATAGAAGAAAGGGACTGTTAGTGAAATTCAGGGAGTAGGAGGATTTCAACTATGTAAAACTGGCCTGTGGATTGAAGGGAGAGCCACTTGAAAAAGAGTTGGTGTATGAAGCATTCATACAGATGTTGTCAATGCATCACAGTGGCTGACAGTGTAGTGTAGTTTATGATAAGAACAGTTTGTTGCTTTAGGTGCATGACTGACACACTAACTAGTCCTGTTGTATGGACTGTTACATTTTACAAGCCCAGTTTTACTTGTCTAAGCAGTGATGCAGAAGTTATTGCTAATGGTGGAAGCAAGATCTAGTAGTATAACAGACTCAGAGTATGCAATACTTTCTAGACACAGGATGTAAAGTTAAGGCCCGAAATAAGCATGACACTTAAGTATGTCATGCTCCTCGTAACCTTTAAAGTGGTGAGACTGTGGGGAAATAGCTATTGAAACCCATAGCGTTGAGCCTAGTGATATGATATAATGCTATACAGTCTATCCTATATGAGAGATAAAGAGAACAAGAGGGAGAAAGTATACAATGTTACTGTATGTATGGTCGTTAATCACAACACAGCTCACTGATCCATAACCATCAAAAACATATGCACATATACAATACCAAACATTGTAATGCATACCAAACAACATAAATATTGTAGTACATAGGGGGACACTGCCAACAGTTCTTCTCTTTAAATAACTTTTCTAACTTTGAGATGTCAACATGAAAAGATACAAAAGCACTTCATATGAATGTGCTTTAGAGTCAAGTTGAAAATAAATAATTTTAGGCAACTGCCTTAGACAGTACATTTCAAAAAGATATCACCATTAAATGTGCAGCTGCATTACTTGCTGGTATATGAATTTCTACTTACACAAAACTTTAAGGCCATTGCTCAAAACACTTTTGCTTCCCCTGCACTTTTAAAGTGTGCCCTTAATAGAGCACTTCTGTCATGCAGCCCACTCACCATTGCCCTTCCTATATCAGCAAACATTATGACCAGTCTGCTGTTACAATTTACCCACATTGAGAAGCCTGGCCACTGCAAACCTTTGTTTAACACATGAACCTATGTTGAGTGGTGGTACTACTTACTGCATCCCTGTATATACCTGCAGGTTATTTTACCATCAAACATTCCTGAGTTTTGATTAGGATGGGAAGATTGACTCTAGTTTATTAGGTTACTTGTTTTTGACAGCGGAGGTGATCCATGAGCCAATGGTTAGTGACAAGTTGGGAAGATATGAAATGTCAATCTATGTGGCATGGAGGAACTAAAACCACTGACTACATACCTTTCAACCTATAAGTGAAATCGAATCAGTCTCCAGAGCCATGGACAAGGGTAAGGTGGTCCACACAGCCTATCTAGACCTTGCCAAGGCCTTTGACACCATCCCCCACTCTGGAATCATATATAAAATTACTAAGCTGGGCATTAATCCCTACGTCACCCAATGGGTTGCTAACTGGCTTACTGATAGAACCCACACTGTAAAAGTAGCTGACTCCAAATCCAGCTCCAGACAATTGACAAGTGGAGTACCTCAGGGTTCAGTCCTGGGACCACTCTTGTTTGGCATCTACTTCTCTGATGTACAGACCAACACTAAGGGACTCTGGCTAACAAAGTTTGCAGATGACTGCAAACTGGGAGCCATTATTGAATCCCCAAATGATGTGGATACTCTACAAAAGGGCCTTACAGAAACAGATGCTTGGTGCCAGAGCCATGGGCTCAAGCTCAATGCCAAGAAATGTATAGTTCTCCCCTTTGGGAAAAAACATGTATCCATGAATTACCATATAGGTGGCAGTACACTAAACACCGAAAGTGTGATAAGAGACTTAGGGACACAGGTGGACAGTGGTCTCACCTTCGATAACCACATCGCCACAACAGTCAGGAAATCCTTCTATGTGGCACACCTCATCACTAAGGGCTTTTCATCCAGAAAAAAGGAGGTCATTGTCCCACTGTACTCATCCCTCATTAGACCCATTATAGAATACAACGCCCCATTTAGTATGTACCTCTCAAGACATCTGCAACAACTGGAAAGGCCGCAGAAATACCTCACTAAAAGAATCACAGGCCTAAAGCAGATGCCCTACACTGACCACCTTAAAAAAACTCCAGCTATACTCTGTCGCATATTGTCTACTCAGAGGCGATCTCTGCTTAACATACAAGGCCATGTCAAACCCAGAGCTGCTGGACATGCTACACTTAAAGAAATCCCAATCCCTCAGAGCCACAGGGATCTAAACCTTGTCATCACAATAAACAAAACATGCTGGAGGGATAGGTTCCTGACCCAGAGACTCCCCAGTCTCTGGAATAGATTGCCCATACATGTCAAGCAGAGTGCCTCTTTGGCCCTCTTCAAAAGGAACCTTGACGATTGGATGGGAGAAAGGAAATTCACCCCAGGGATCACGTCAGTCGCCCTGCTAGACAGGGGTCCAGGGAAGTAAACAGTGTGGGAAGAAATAACCAGGGAATTGTTATGGCTAGGCTTGTATAGGCCCTAGGGCTGATAGCCTAGTACCAACCTATGAACCTATAATCTGAACAAAGCCAAAAATAATGGGTGGACAAAGGCTCAAAATCAAAAACTGATTTTAAATATTGCTCTTATAACCTCAAAAATTGCTAGAATAACAGATTTTGCATTAAAATACATTTTGTGAAGGATACGAAGTCTGAAACTGAAATGTCTAACATTATTTAGTGACATCAATCCTCAGTGACGTAACAGAAAACTACACATTTTTTGAGGACTGGACCAAAATGATGAGGCAGAAATCTGGACATTCTGTGAAAATGTGGACAGTTGATTGGTATGACCGAGTATAACACCAGTAGTGAGAGTTCAGATGTGGGTCCTGATGCTGAAAAATGTGGGTGTTGGGAAGTGGGAGTAAATGACTTCTATTGGCTCAGACATTCTGCAGAAAGTGGGGGTCAGGCGCATACAAAAGATTCTTGCAACAGCTAATGACACTTCTGTACTGGAATTTCCTTGTGTGCTCTTTACTTCATTCAGCCAACTGATTCTGGGATTTTGTTACCGGCAGTCCATTTACCTGGTAATGCCCCTAGTTTAGAGGGTATGTCAATCTGCCAGCTAGAAAAGTAGTGACAGAAAGAGCCAGGGTACACTTGATGGCTTGTGTAGTGAAGGGCCAGAAAATCAAGTAGAGAATTAAAATGGAAAGAATAGGTTAGTTGAGTAGAGCACACACACAATGTTTAGAATACCTTAGCAATGTATTATATGCAGAATATCCAGCCCACAGCAGCTTTCATTTGAGGATTGTCTCTGTCCCTTACAACACCAGCACATCAGGTATTAGCTGACATATGGCTCAGTCATATAAAATAAAAGGTGGGCTCCTTCTGACTGTGACCCCAGAAAGGAAGACATTATGGAGGGTTAAATATATACAGGAATAAGTATCATTTTAAAAGAAACTTGTCAACCCAATTTCTAGACACAAGAGTTTCTGTGTGCGCGCGCACACACACACACACACACACACACACACACACACACACACACACACACACACACACACAGACACACACGTGCACACACGCACACACACACACACACACACACACACACACACACACACACACACACACACACACACACACACACACAATAAGGAGAATGAGCACATCTGTTGATCACAATCTTTTCAAGTACTCTGCAGCTTGGAAAGGCACCATGTTTAACTGTACAAATTACTGTAATTCAGGAGATAATGTATGTAGAATGAGTTCCTGTGTATCCTTATGATAAGACCACAGAAATACCAAAAATAGAATGATCTTTGGGATACAGTAAAATGGAATGGCGGCTTTCAGCCTCATGAAAGGACCAACACAGATTTATGATAATTATGAACTCTTGCAGAACAGTAAAAGAAGTAATATCAGTCTGAAGGTGAAAACAACTGATAATGCTAAGAGAAAAAGTAGACTTTGGACAATGTGGGTGTAATGCATATCTGAGACATCCGTAAAGTAAACAACTTTAATTAATAATCAGGTAAATGAAGTGCTCCTTCTTGGACTACTTTGAGTCATTATCTGGGCCACATACTTCTTAACTTTACAGATTTTTCCAGAATGTCCAGATTTTGTACTTCACATTTATGGTCTTTTCCTACTATACTAGAAGTAGTGAATATAGTAACAGAGATAAAACAAGTGGAATTGAGATCTTTAGAAAAGGGTAGGAGCAAACTGCATAGGAAAAATGGGAATTGTGGGAACAATACATACAGGGGAGGAACGAGCTTTAAAAGAAGGCAGGACTTAAATGAGCTATGTAATGTTTGACTGAAAATGATTGAGTAGATTAAAAGTGATGCATAATGTTTGCAACTGGGAGTGTTTCAGTATGGCTTGTGATGTAAAATGCAACTAGGATTGAGTTTGTGTGGTTTGTTTTCATTTGTACAGATGTATGATTGCCTATGCCATAAGTGATGTTTTAATAAAGATCTTTCTTGTTTAAAAAAATGGGCAGGAATTGAATAATTTATGTAATGTTGCTTAGGTAGGTTATATGATCTATATGGAAATATATGTAAAGTATAATGTTTGTAAACCTGAAATTATCAATACAGTTTGATTACTTTTATATAAATGTAAATTTGCCTATGTCACAAGTGATAAATCAATACAGGTGTTTAAAAATGTCGTTTTCTGGTAGGGTTGCCACCTATCCATTTTTTTTCTGGACTATCTGGAAATCAAATTGATTCTCTGGTAGTCTGGAAAACACTGTACAGACTCCAGTATTCTGTTTCAAAAAAGGAAACAGACTATTGGAGTTTGTTAAATCGGCTGATTTACTATGCTTTTTTACAGAAAAGCACAGTAAATTGTCTGAAAGCAGGCATCAGGAATGGAAAAAGAGGGAGTCCAGTCTGCTGATGTCATAGTGACATCACAAAATGGGTGGAACATGGGTGGCAGAGGGGGCAGGAATGGGTGGAGTTATAGGTGATGTGAGGGGTGTAGCCTTACTCCGGTTTTAGCTACAATGAAAGGTGGCAACCCTATTTTCTTGCAAATCATTGAAGATTGAACTAACCAAATAATACTCAATAATGACAGACATTTCAGTTTCAGACTTCAGATTCTTCAGAAAATACATAGGTTCATACTAGGCTAATTGCCCTAGTGGTCCATTTCAAGCCTAGCCATAGCCAATTATTCCATGTGAGAATAAAACCTTGCACCTTGTGTCTGTAAGGTAAACACCTTAACCATTATGCCATCCTCCCTGAATGCAATTCAAAACCTGTTATATTACCAGCTTTCTAAGTTTATAGGAGCAATATTTAAAATGCGTCCCTATTTTTGGGCCTTTGTACCACCATTATTTCTGTCTTTGTCCAGACTTCTTGCTCTGTGAGGTTGAGAGGTATGCTGGGCCACAATGGGCAGGAGTTAAGAAACAACATACTATATGAACAATTTAGCATAGCCATTCAATCTGTGTGTTTTTGGAAGGCAGGAAAATAACCATGCAGACACAGTAGAACATGCAAAACTCCAAGCAAATGATGACTGGAAGCCATAACTAAACCTTGGAGCTAGGAGGCCAATATCTTACCACTTTACTTTCCCAAATCTCAAGAATTATCATTTTATCTTATTTGTATCAACAGACAAAGCAACTAGATCAGTATGCTGTGAAGATCCATTTTGTTTTCAGTTTGTCTCCTAACCTACATATTTATGTTTCTGCATTTTGAGGATAATCTACTTGGACCTTTGAATTACAGCCACCCTATTGACATAGAGTGTATGAATCCCACGTGCCTCTAGCCTGATAGGCAGCATTTTCAGTGCATTATTACACTGGAAGATAAACATGACCTCTTTTGGGTAAATGCCATTAAAATCTGGAATATTACTATAATTTTTACAATAATCATTCTCCTCACCAAAATGGGTCAATGAGTTTCTCTGATACAACAATATCACAGTAGTTATAAGTGGCAGATTTAGGTATTGGTGCAGGGGGTGTGCACTGCCCCCTTTTAAATCTGTTGTCCATGAAAAAAAAAGAAAAAAGAAAATGCTGCAGTGTTCTTTTGTTGAAATCGGAAAATGTACCACCAAAACAGTACATTTTTCCATTTCATCTTACGTTTTTGTTTTTACTTTTTGATTGAAAGGTACATCGGAGATACAATTTGAGGTTGTGCTCAGGTGATCTGTATGATGATCCTCAACTGCTCCTCCAACTGAATCTCCATTATAGTTGAATTAAGGCGCATTTTAGTCATGGATCATAGGAGTTACTTATGGAAAAAATAGATATACTTTTTCATTAAGTGCAAAGCTGATCAAGATTATCCTGTTACAAAATTCCTGTTGAACTGCTGCATGAGGGATACCAGTGGTGAGAGACCCTGAGGTAATTTTTTACGTGAAAGAAGGCACCTAAGTGTAGCAATCTAAATAGTGGAGTCCACATCCAAAAGGAACAGTTCTGTGGTAAATGGCATATAGCAATGTACAGATATAGTGAAGTTCACTGAAAAATACTGAGGCTTGACACAGCAGCAGGGGGAGCAGCAAATTTTCAGATGTACTGGTCCTATATATATGACCTAGGGTAGTACTTCAGGGCTTTATGATGTACGTTATATGTGAGGTGAACTGGAGCAAGATGTTGACATTCATTACGAGTTGGTGCTTAGCACCTCATAAGGTGGTTAGCAGGGAACCTGTATCCTAGAATTTTATGCTTACACCTGAGATTAACAGCTAAGTTCTCAAGATCAAAATTAGATTCGTTCATCATTTCAGTCAGTCTTATTGTAATTGGAAAGGGTATACCATAACCTTCCAGCATTGCATGGAAAGAACTTTAATTATTTATTAATACTTACTGAATCAAATTTAAGAAAATTCCCACAGTTCTTGGTAGGTAACTAGTGATACTTTAGATACAGCCAAACTTACACTATTTGATTCATTGTTAGCTATTCTAAATGCTTCTCTTCTCCTTTAAATTCTTTGCATCTCCTTCACTTCTCCTCTGTTTTACTGCTCCTGCATTCAAGATCTATGTATAATTTCCTTTTATCTCTCTCTACTACACTAACAATACAGTTGCATAATTATATTAATTTCTTAAGTATACTGCCAAATGTACTACATTTTTGGAAATTGTTAAAGTGTTAAGCTGTTAGAACACAGAGTGTTTTTGTGTGTAATGTATTATTATGGAGCTTTTCTCCCCGGGCCTCCACTGAAAACGGGCTTTCGGGCCCAGTGGACTTCCCCGGTTATCAAACTGGAAATAAATAAATAAAATAAATAAATGCATTAATCACAACTTCTCTAAAAAGTCATTAAAAGACAAAAGCAGATTTGCTGGCCTTCCTGGGTAGCAAAGATACCTGAACTCATAAATCCTCTTTGTTAAGCATCACTGTGTCCTTTGTAAGTCCTCTTTTCTTGAGGACATGTGCAACACTGTACTCTGAATTGTACTACGTCTGCACATGTCTGCAACTTGCTCAAGTCTATACTGTACACATGCATAACTGACTACGAATGCCACACATTTTAAAGATAGAAATATATGCTTTTCCAGAGGTGTTACAAATACAGTTTTAAATATTTTTCATTATTATTGCATTATAGGTTAAACCACATTAAGAGACGGATTACGTAATGATAAAGAACAGGAAGTTTAAGACTGTACCAGTCAATTTTAGAATCTCACCCTTTTTATTACATCTCAGAATAATATAGTTAGGCACTATGATTAAAGCACTTAGAATATGTGGAAGGATTTTTGTGTAAAGTAACAGATGTGATTAAAAACAATAATTTATGAGTATACTAGAAAGATAAAATGATAAATGATAAAATGAGAAACTGATATATGAGAAAACAGAGTGGTGAGAAAGACTTAAGATTAGTAAGACGTTTCACTGCATAATTCCTTGGCTGGATCTGAATTTGTAAAAGTGGTAAAAAGTTGTCAGAAGATGGTTAATTTGATATGGTATACTGACAAGGCTATTAGGAAATTATGGTATTGTAAAAAGTTAGCTTAAAGAGTGAGTACATTAATAAGCACTTAAGTCCTTTTAACATATAATTTTATTTATTTATGCATTCATTAATTTATTAAATTCTACCTTTTTTTCGTAAGTAATTTACCATGCAGTAGAGTTAGCAAACCACTGGAAAGGGACAAACTGTTCCGAAATTAAAATGAATGACAACTGCTTAATGTTCTGATCCATAAATGGACACCATATTGCAAGACTATTAATTGAAACAGTCCAAAAATTATACATTCAGAAACATGAAACATTTTCCAGACACATTTGTGTAACAATTTATTTCATTAACCAATACATTGTATATGACAGAGCTAAAACTTTTTCTGTGAAATAGTAAGTCAGTGCTATGTTTTTATTTCCCCTCGTTTGCCTATTTTGTGAATATAGCTACATAAGCAGAAAGATGCCATGGGAGTTTTGAACAAACGTTTGGATACAGCAGCAGTCTCTGGCTAGCTGATTATAAAATTGATTCAGCACAAGTGAAACCAAATTTATTTATATTGTGCACTCTAGCACTATTGTATTTCACATGGCAAATGTCAATGGAAGGTAGTTTGATAGCAATATTTCATTGGTGGCATATCTCTAAGATGGTTGTGATTCTCCTGTTACTATAGTTAGTATATAATACCTTGAGCAGTGCCATGCATCATAAGGTACCCTGTGCACTGATGTAAGCTCTATCCATAAAAAGAGCAAGTTGCATCTTTAAGAAAATGGCAGGGACCCTCCTTAACAACATACAACACAAATTAGCACGTGCCTTTTACATCAAAAGTAGTGTGACAGTGCATATGGTATGATGGTAATTTACATCTGAAAAAATGTGTTGTGTACTTTTCCAAAGTGATGTTGTTTGTTTCATGACTCTTTGTTACACAAGTTAACAAATTTAAAAGGCAGTGCACCATATCTCAGAAATGGCTATTGGCAAATATATATAATAATAATAATAAATAACGTTAACTGTAGTGAAGGAAAAAGATGTCTAGAAGAACTAGTGAAGGAAAAAGATGTCTAGAAGAACCAGTGCATTACAGAATTTACAGCAAAAGGCAAATGGCCAAAACCCAATTGAAAAACAAAAGCTTAAGCTGCTGTGCAAGACCAGATGGGCGGAGAGACATACAACTACTTTGGATGTCTATCATATTTACGAATCACTCATTCAATATTTAGACAATATTATGAATAACAGAGAACCACACTGGATGGAAAAATGTTTGGCAGATGTCAGTGGACTACACAGTTTAATTACTGGATCATGTTTTATTGTTTCCTTCCAGTCAGCAAGGTTCTTGTTTGGCTTTATTAAGCCCCTTAGCAAGCTTCTGCAAGGATCACCACAAAACATACGGTATTCATATGAGCAAGTCAGCTGTGTGCTTGATGAGCTGAGGGCTATTCGTGTAAGCACTGAGCATGAGGAATATCTTCAGAGAAATGTCAGAAATGGGGAGCTTCTGCACTAAGGCTGAATTACCCCTTCCACATGTCTGTAACAAACTATAAGGAACAACGTTGATGGATAGACTTCAGAAGTGTACTGGAGAAGAGCAATTGTTATTCCTTTTCTAAATCACTTTATTCATGAACTCTCCAGTCAATTCACTACAATGGCATCAACAGCTATACAAAGATTCACACTAATTCCATCAGCCTTGAACAACTTAACAAGAGAAAGAGAGAATTGGCTTAAAATTTTTTTTGACTTGCCTTCACCAACATTCCACTAGGAGCTCACACTTTGGAAAAGGACATGGGAATCTTTATCAGCCACTTTTGCACTGCCAAATGACTTGAATCAGACATATTCACAAACAAATGTCAACACGTTCCCAAACATTTCCTTCATATTAAATACCTCTTGCGCACTCCAGTCACAGCTGCTGGAGTAGAGAGGGCTAATTCAGTCTTAAAACTAATAAAGTCTGAACTCTGGAGTACCATGGGACAAGAAACCCTTAATAGTTTAGTGTTGCTGTTCATGCACAGAGACATTTCAATAAACCATTCCTCAGTAACTGGCTTATTTGGTGAAAACACCCAAGAAAAATGCTACTCATTAATCCACTTAATTAACATTTGAACATTACAATGAACAAAAGTTGGTGACATATACTACAGTACAACACGGTAAAACAGAGGACATTACAAAATGCTTAGTGTTAACTCACAAAACAAATATTTGGTAAAGAGAGTGGCTTGTTCTCCATTCATATTTGGATTTCTACATATCTTTTGATGGTATAATGTATTGACAGCTTATCATGGGAAGCAATGTGCTATTTTTTGCTGTTTGCAGCAATAATACTGGCTGGGGTTACCTTCATGAGGGACTATGTCGGACAAAGGAGGTACATATTAATTCCATGGAAGGAACAGATGCCATGGCTGCTGCACTTCCAAAAGGGAGATTTCCTGTTCTCATAGTAATTAGAGAGTTCAACATCCTGGAAATGTGTGCTTAATGGAGAAAACTATTGAATTACAGTATACTGGATATTTCAAGAGATATGAATTTTGGAAAAATATCAAGTTTACAAAAAACACTGCATGACTATATTTGGACTTTGACTTTAGAAGGAAGAAAGACAAAATTCCAATAACAATATTGATAAAGTCTTAAAAAACATTATTGTCATTACCCTAAGAATTTTTTTGCTACAAACAGAAAAAAAGTACTTAAAAATTCTGGGTGATTAAATGTTATGTAACAGAAAATGAACTTTGATTTAAACCAATGAAAGAAGTGTACACATTAAGAAAACAATTATTTTCTTTCCTTATTACCTAATAAGAAAAGTTGCTTTCCTGTAGTTATAGTAAGTAAGTAGATGTTATGAAAAAAATCACAACAAGCAAATACTTCAGTTTAGTCATGTGATATATAAAGATTGTTGTAACTACTGCAACATTTTAGATAGGGTTGTAAGTCAAAATCTTTATTGTCATTCAACATAAAGTATCAGCCACAGGCACAGAGGTTTGGATAAATTATTAAAAGCTTCATTTAATGGAAATACCAAATAACTAAACTCATAAAGCTTTCCTAAGCAGACCACAACGTTTTTGGATAGTTTACTGTTCTTACAGCGGTTTTAAACATAACTCATTTTCTTTTAGAAGTACTTTAATAACAAAAAGTCCTACTGTACCATGTATCTCCTTTTAGCAAGTTCTATAATGGGTGTGGGAGGTGGAAGCAATGCTTGTCTCCAGGAGTTCAAAAATGCCAATGTTTGTTGTCTTCCTTCACAAGTCAAAGTCCATTGACACATGAAATTGTTTTCTTTAACTTCAATGTTTTCCAAGTTCATGGTCATCTGAATAATTTTCTCTCCCAGCACGTCTTATTTGTCAGTGATCTTTTGTCACACAAAACTTGCACTCAGCTTGGATAGCAGTAACCTCAGCTTCAGCATTGGGGAAATAGTTTTCCTGATTTGGGGAATGCAATACTTTCTTGGATCAATATTGCCCATTTTGTGGATTAGAATATAAACTAACATTTTTCAATTCAATGACTACTGTCCCATTTTCCACAGTTTCTGGCAACTTAAATGCAGGAGTGTTACATTATCATTTTACAGGCTTTTAAAAAATTCATGAAGAATTAATGAAGGTTCAACCTGAATAGCCACGCTTTCTAGTGCCCACTTAACTTCACGCTTCAGGATGTGGCAAATATCACCTTCAGTGGACCCTTTCTTAGTTTATAACAATGCATATGCTTTCCATGCCATAGAAAGAGACTGGGAAAGGGTTGAAAAAACAAGTACTCTTTGGACATGTCCTGTGCGCTGCACAGGAGTTACATGTTTCTACTACCACATCCACAGAAAATCATGTGCAACTGAAAGTATATTGCTGTCTTTCCACACACACAGTGTCTGACCCTTTTAAGGTGATTTTTCCATGTCCACCAAACCTAGTGTCCCACTTTCCCACCTCCACCCCAGTAGTCAGCTAAGCAGACTGCACCCCCCCCCCCTTCTGCAGATTCCTGGATCTGCCAATTGGCTGATAAGGAAACATGTCAGACTCTCTTATTGCTGTTGTGTTTTTCTCTCTCTCTAAGTTTGTATCATGTTACTATTATTCCCCTTAGATCTAGTATTCTTGTTTCACACTTTGTATTTATAGAGTATAGCTGTCATGGCCCCTCTCTGGGCCAGTAATCAAGGAGCCTGAATCATCAACACTGACACTGGAGAGGGACATGCACTTGGAATACAAATGAATATACTCAGTATTTCCAGATGAAAACTTCTCTGCATCAAGCATGGTTTCAATTTAGAGGACACAGGGAACACACTCAGCCCTGGGTCTGGGTTTCTATACCTGTCTCCCTCCAGGATCCCAATAATACTCCCACTAGTACAGCTGTTTAGTTAGGTCATCAGCCGAGTGCCCAAGCCAAGTCCTCCACCACTCTCTCTGTGAAACCAGTGCTTTGTGTCCCTGTTCCAAGTAGCTGACACACACACTGTGAGAATTGATTTTACACACACACACACACACACACACACACACACACACACACACACACACACACACACACACGCACACACACACACACACACACACACACACACACACACACACACACACACACACACACACACACAAACACACACTTGGGAAAGGCTGGCACAGATTTATCTGCTGTGCCCCCTTCTGTTCAAAGTATAAGGTAGTTATCCCTGCCACCAGACAATCCACAATCAGATGCTCTATGGCCCTTAACACAGGGTGCACAATTATATGGTGTAATATTAATACTAATACAAATGAAAGTAGTTGATAAAGACAGCTAGGCCTTCAGGTGTGGCCCACACAGTGTCACCAAATAATGTGGGAAGGTGACACCTTGCAGCTTGAAGATTTTATCACTTACCTCAATCAAACAACCCCCTTCCTGAAGTTTACCTCTTCCCATAGCTGTACTTCAACCACTTTCTTAGATATGCAGACTTCCAAGGACACTAACAATAACAGAATCACCACTGATCTATTCAGAAAACCAACAAGGGTAAACTTATTACTCCACAGTAAAAGTTTACATCCTACAAAAACCAAGTATAATGTAGTGAAATCCCAAGGCTATAGATTAGCTCGAATTACCACAGAGATGGAACCATTTTTGAGAAACCTGATCAACTTAGAGAATGATTTTCTAGTGAGAGGCTATGAAAGTCAGATGTTAAAAAACATCCTGGAACCCATTATAGAACTGAAAAGGACTGAAGCACCTTCACTCAACCTCCCAGTAGAAAATGTTAAGTAATCCCACAGAGAATAACAAATGCAAAAATAGCTGCATCCTGACATACACTTTGGATTATCACAGTATCAAAAATATTATTGAAGAAAACTGGGACATTGTCACAGGAAACCCTTTTCTGATTAACATCTTAGGTGAAGCCCCATCATTTGTTTATAGGAAGGCCAGGAATATTAGAAGTTTTGTTGAATTTAAACCTAGACCATGTGAGAAAAGCACTAAAAGATGTGAAACTAATTGTACATTTTGTATATTTATACAGCAAGGTGATAGTTTTTATTGCCCTTATTTAAAGAAGATCATTAAAACCAGTGCAGGAGGTGACTGTATCACTAAAAAAGTAATTTACAGGGCACAGTGCAATGAATGTGATGCATTCTATGTGGGCAAGACTGTAAACAAACTCAAGCGAAGGATTTCATGTCATCTGTCAGAAATCCGCTCTGGATGTAAAAATAATGCACTAGCCAAACACCTTTCTCTTCATAAAAGACACACAGGTTTTAAGTTCCAGATCCTGGATCGCATAGACATGGGTGATCTTGAAGGAGACATCCCAAATATTCTGGAGAAACATGAACTCATGTGGCAATTAAAGCTGAACTCTTTTAGAAAGCCTGGACTAAACTACTACTGCTCAATTAAAAGTGCACTGGAACTTAGAAAATTGCCACATTGTTTACATGACTAATTGTATTTTATTTTATTTTTTCTACAAATTGGTTTTAAATACCATTTTAAATCATTTGAAATGTAAGTGTATATTTTGTTTCCATCATCATACATATATTTTTTTTATTTTTATTTTTTTCTGGTTCCCTTTTTTCCACTTTATTCAAAACGATGGTAATAACAATACTAACTAATTATGCAATTATATAGGTTTTTAGGGTTCTTGTACACAGACCTGAAGAAGTCTAGAAGGACGAAAGCGATCTTTGTTAACAATAGGTTATGAAAATAGAAACTGATTTTTACATGCAAAATGTATATGCATATATTTATATATAATTTTTGATCGCAAAATGAACTAAGGTTGATATATTTCCAGCCATGTAGTATATTGCCTTGTATAAAATCACAGACTTAATAATCTACTTAATAATTTGGTTAAATAAGATGTGCCATTAAAGTACATTAGGGCTATATATTATTATGACAGCTACTAGGTAGGGCAGGACCAGCTCGACTGTCACACTGATGGGGGAAGGGATATAAATTTAACATGTGTACCAATAACACTTTGTTTTACAGCACAATAAACCACTCCCATGCCTGATAAAAAGTATAAGTATATTTAGAAAGCTTGTGAGGAAATTATTACTTTATTTTTTGTTTTACTTGGATCGCTTGTCTGTATACTTAATAAAGGATTTTCGACTGGAAACAGACTGCTTGCCTTGCTTGGATTACTTTCGAATACTTAGTAATGCTGTAGAATTATATATTTTCTATTATTACTTTTTGACTTGACGAGTTTACGTTCGCTACTTCTACTACTATTGTCTGATCTGATTAATATACAGTGATTAACTAGAAATATATGGACTGAAAATCTTCCACACAGAGAAGTTTCTTACACTGTTTTTAAATAAATATAAGCACTCCCAAAGGTTACTTTCTAAAACAACCAGCCAAAAGAAAAGTGTTAAATGCATTTAAAAATAAATAAAAAAAGGGCATGAAAGTACTAAAGAAATATTTACAGTAAACCACAGAGTTCAAATCACAGCAAATATTGAAAATAACACTGATAGACAGACTCAGAAAAATAAAGAAAAACAATATTTAAACTAAGCTTCACCAAATTGTCCTCATTGAATCTAGGAGAATTACTGTTCCCTGCTTACTTAATAGAGCAAGGCAGATGATGTAGTGAATGGTCCTTCTTGATGTCAGGCCAAAGGCAGAATGCTCAACACTGAGAGATTTCTCTTTGCAATATCTAACATTTCCAAGAAGGGTGGCAGAATGACCTGATCTGGTGACCTGACTCTAGGTTCTCACACTATTCCCCTTTGAAGCTTGAGACAGGATGTTAGCATAGATGTGATAAGATGCACATCTAAAGTTTTGCTAATGTTTATGGCAGTGCCTAGGGCTTCCTCTCTTTTTACTGAGCTAATAAACTAAAGCTTCTTCCAGACATGCCATCTCTGGTCCTATTCAGAGCTGTGAGATAAGCACTTCCGTGGCCCAACAGGTGGTCCAATTAACAGTATTTTTCTTAAAGTAAGACGTAAGCTAGCTGTTTAACCCCTTCTCTTCCAGTGTCCTTTGCTAACATATATACATAGAGTCTTCATGTATATTCTTTCTCTGTCCAGCAGGACACACTGTTGATATATTTTTACTACTAGCAACTTTACAAACACATTTTGATTTTCAAATGACATGCAGTTCTAATACATTTGTAACATAAGCATCTGTAGAAATCAGTTTGATATTCAAATATCATATAGTTCTAATACATTTGTAACACAAGCATCTTGTATAAATCAGTTTGATATTCAAAGGACATACCATTCTTTACAGAACTCCAGCTGGCTATGCTGGCACTAGCCCATATCTTCGCAATAGCTTCTCATGGGGACTGAGTTCTACCTTTGTTTCAGCCAACAAGCCCAGCTCCTCTCCCCAAAAGAGAAAAATAGGAAAATTAAAACCAGCTGAATTATCCCTAACCCTAACAGCATTCTTCTTATAACAGGAAGGACATATAGCCTCCACACAGAAGATTCCCCAACTGAGAAACGAACTAGAGCACTTCTGGCTGTGAGGTGACAACACTACCTGCTGTGCCACTGTGTCACCCATCAAACAGACACATGGAGCCTGACACTTTTGTTGGCTACAGAGTACAACACCTGGCCAAGGTTGTGCAGTTATACATTGTGGAAGGTTTATGAACAGAGTATTTGAAATGTGTAAGCAAAAAGGTATAAGAGGTATGCTGAGAAATGTTTGTAAATTTGGAAGCCAGGTGGAAGAATGGGTGAAAGATATTTGTGGCAGAAATGCAAAATGTATTTGAAAAATAGTTCTAGGCAGACTTCGTAACTGTGGTGTTTCTGTTCTGGTTCCTTAATGAATCAGCTGTATATGAAACCTCTTCTACTGAGACTTGTCACTAGCACTATACTCCTACGCCTGCACTATACCCCTATACCTAAAAACATATCAGTATTCTGTGCTACATCCACGTGAGGCACAGTGAGTGGCAGAAAAGATAGGGATGTTATTTTACTTACTTGGTAACTGGGTAGATCCCATGGACACACAAAATGCACTGACTGATTAAGTGAGTTACTCAGAAGTCATACAGCAGACAAATGGACACGAAGGGAATCAGATTTTTGACCGCAGGATGAAGCTTAGCTCAAAGGCTAAAGTATGATGTAAATTGTCGAACTTGTTGGCAGGAATGAAAAAATTTATGAAAAAAATGTGAAATCTGATTAGTAGTATACAAAGAAAGAAAGAAAGAAGGAGGATTAATAAACTTCCCCCTTCACTTGACTTGACTTTTCATATCATCATTTTATGTGGCAAAATTGATATCTAAGGAATGTACCCTGCAAAGCAGCCTTCTAACCCCTTGCATTGTTATTTAACCCCTTGCATTGTTCTTCCATAATAAATGTTATTAGCATGTTTGTAAATGAGCCCAAGTGGATCGTACATAAAAGAAACAGGTGCACTCTGGCAGGGCTCCACTTGTTGTTACAGCCATCTTTCATCCATCAATCATTGCAATCAAAGCTGCCTTTCTGTTTGCTGAATGCTTTTACCATGCTACTCCAACTCAAATTCACACAGGTGTGGCTTTGTACTCTAAGTATATAACATTCTGCAGAAATCAGATCAACTTACAACACTCTGCTGTTTAGGCAACATTACACTTTATGGTTTCCCTAACCCCACCTGCGAATTTGTTCAGCAACAACTGAGCATTAACACTCAGGAACACATCACTTTGAGATGCTACTCAGACTGCAGACATTTTCTCTATGACATACCATGCATACAGCAAAGATTTTTCTTGCAGATTGCTAAAACTAATAACAAGAGAATCTACTTGAATGGCACAAGTTTTGCGTTACTGGCAAATACTCTCTTCACTCAAATACATCAAGTATTTATTTTATTTGCCAATTTTTTTATCTGGAGATATATGTTTTAGTAGCTGGGCTGATTCCTAGGTTAAAGAAACAGCAAAAACATAACCTTAGTGCCCACAGGGATGCTATTTTATGCATTCTAAATCTATTTTACAGGTAAATAAACAGAATCATTGTTTACCAAAGTATGACTGACCATCAGACTTTGAGAAAAGCAAAGTCAGGGTTCAACATTACAAGCAGAACATTATGAGGAGCAGGTACAGAAAACACACATACAAAACTGCTCTAGTCTCCCTCCCCAAACAAAAACAGGGTCAATGCATAATTAGAAGAAACATGAAACAGGCCCAGCTGCTGTAACATCCTAAAGTGGCCATAATGCAGAAAAGCGATA